>NW_004444049.1:6731280-6762053 GCF_000243295.1 Trichechus manatus latirostris | reverse complement strand
GGCACCTGTGAAAACGGCATGGAGTTAGAGGTCCTCTAACTTCATGAGGGGGGAAGATCATCAGCATCAACAGCCCCAGGCTGATTCCTATGAGGCGGAGATCAGACACGCCTCTACCTTCCAATCCTTTTTTACCAGTTCTGACACCAGCCGTGCCTTCCACGCCACTGTCTACTTCTCTGCTGCGTTCTATCATTTGTTGCAATGGCCACACAGAACTCACAGACAATACTCATGATTATAAAGTTTATGAAGGGAGTAACTGATTACAGTTCAGGATCAGGAATGACTCAGGATATGGGTCTTTGATCAGGTCAGCTTCTTCTTGGCCATGCCTGCAAGCAGGCCTCTCTCGGCCCTTGGCCCCCTCTTGAACAAGTGTTACTTATCTACCAATAAGTGCCTGGAGGCACCCCACCCTGCCAGGAAGCCTTCTGCCCAAAGGCACTCAGCTCTCTCACTCCATGGGTCCATGAACCTAGCCTGCCATCCTGTGCCCCTGCTGTCTCATGCTGTCTCCAGTGTTATAGCTCTCTCTGTCTCCTGGGTCTAGGAGATTCTCAGCACAGGGACCCTGGGTCCAAAGGATGCACTCTGCTCCCAGATCTTCTTGATGGTAGTGAAGCCCCCCCCTCCAACCTCTGGGATTGGCTCCCTTTAAGCCTAGTGGGATGGCAAAACTGACCAATCCCCTACAAGGATTTCATGTACCTTATTTGCATTAGTGAAATTGTCCAATCCCCTTAGTGGGCCACAAGCACCTTATCTGCATAGTCCCAGTCAATCATTTTTGTGAGAGTTACAAGACCATGTTTAAAAAAAAACCCAAAAACCGTTGCTGTCGAGTCGATTCCAACTCACAGCAATCCTACAGGACAGAGTAGAACTGCCCCACAGGGTTTCCAAGGAGTGGCTGGTAGATTCAAACTGCTGACCTTTCGGTTACCAGCCGAGCTCTTAACTACTGTACCACCAGGGCTCCAGACCATGGCTAGAAGGGCCATATTAAAGCAATTCACTGTCATCAACTACAGGCTGCCGAGTAGGTGGCAGAGCTGGAGAGAGGAGGGCAGACCTAGAAGACATGCGAGAAAATATATTTCGGCTTCACCAGGAGACTGGCCAGTCTGGCCCATTTGTCCAGAGTCTGTGACTCATGAATTGTAAACTCCAACCAAACCAAATCAGTGGCCGTCGAGTCCATGCTGACTTGACGAGCCCATGGGTACAGAGTAGAACTATGTTCCACAGGGTTTTCAAGGCTGTGACCTTCAGAAGCAGAGATTGCCATGGCTTTTTTCCAAGATGCCTCTCGGTGGGTTCGAACCGCCAACATTTTGGTTAGTAGTTGAGCACTTAACCATACGGGGAGATTGTCCAACAAGAGGCAAATTGCTGTGCCCGCTTCCCACATCCAGCAAAGCTTGCAGCTTCCACTTGGAGTGTGGTGTTTCAGGTACATGTCTTCTTGGGTAAATCAGAATCTGCAGCAAAGTCTCTCTTGGCCTCCAGACCTTACTTGTGCCTCCCTGCCCCTACCCACTTGTGCTAATCCTGCGTGTTTAAAACCTCTTAGTTTCTTTTGAGGGTCCCTGCGTGTTTAGCAGGCGCCAGCCACTCAGAGCAGTGGCCTTGATTCTCTGCAGTCCGGCATCTCGCTTTCCCTCGGAGTTCCTCCATCCTCAGCCAGATCTGCAGGAAGCCTTTAGCTCTGGGTGGCCAAGTCTCCAGCAGCTGCTGCTCGCTCAGGAAGTCCTCAGGCCTGAGCATCCTGCATCCGAGGCCCCCGGTCCTACAGGCGTGTCAGCTGTAGAATCACAGCTGAATAGTCCGCATCCAGAGCAGCTGCGGTTGCTTCCGAGGTCTATGTTCCCAGAGGCCCAGGGGCAACGGCAACCTGTCTTTTTCCACGGGCTTTTGAATTTTCTAGGACTTGAGTAATAAGTGCTGTTTCTACAAGGCCAGCGGAAGTCTTCATTTCTGCCACTTCTGGCTCTGCCGCAGAGGGTCATGCTTCCATCGATGGTGCCTCTACCATTGTGGCTCCCAACTCTGGCAGCACAGTGGAATCACGTAGGGTGGGCTTCTAAAACATGCTGATGCCCAGGCCCCACTTCCAGGGATTCTGATGAATTAATCTGGGGGGAGAGCAGGGAGGCGCATCCCCAGGTGATTCTAGCAGCCAGGATTGAGATCTTGGGCTTTTCTGTGGGTCCATCTAGGTTTCTAACATAAAAACCCAAATTGATCCTTCCATATTGGTCCTTCTGTACATCATCTTAAGGAGCCCTGGTGGTGCAGGGGTTAAGGGCTTGGCTGCTAACCTGCTAACCGAAAGGTCAGCGGATCGAACCCGCTAGCCGCTCCACTCCAGAAAGATGTGGCAGTCTGCTTTGGTAAAGATTTACGGCCTTGGAAACCCTATAGTTCTACTCTGTCCTACAGGGTCACTATGAGTTAGAATTGACTGGACAGTTTTTTTGGTTTTATGCATCATCTTACACTGTTTGCTGTTTTATAAAGCCTTTCTCCCTTTTATCTTTTCTTTATTATAGACAGCCAGGTCACTGGGTGGCGCAAATCATTTGCATTTGGCTACTAACTGAAAGGTTGGCCGTTCGAATCCCCTCAGTGGTACTGCAGAAGAAAGGCCTGGCCAATCTACTTCCGTAAGATTGTGTTTGTTAGGTGCTGTCGAGTTGGTTCCAACTCATAGCGACCCCATGTGCAACAGAATGAAACGCTGCCCAGTCCTGCACCATCCTCACGATTGTTGTCATTATGCTTGAGCCCATTGTTGCAGCCACTGTGTCAATCCATCTCGTTGAAGGTCTTCCTCTTTTTCGCTGACCCTCTACTTTACCTAGCATGATGTCTTTCTCCAGGAACTGATCCCCCCTGATAACATGTCCAAAGTACATGAGACCAAGTTTCCCATCCTGGCTTCTAAGGACCATTCTGGCTGTACTTCTTCCAAGACAGATTTGTTTGTTCTTTTGGCAGTCCATGGTATATGCAATGTTCTTCACCAACACCGTAATTCAAAGGCATCAATTCTTCTTCAGTCTTCCTTATTCATTGTCCAGCTTTTGCATGTGTATGGCTTGGGTCAGGTGCACCTTAGTCCTCATCCTTAAGATTACAGCCATTGACAACCCCATGGAGTGTAGTTCTGCTCTGACACGACTGAGGTCATCAGGAGTTGAAACTGACTTGACGGCAGTGGGTTTATGGTGGTTGCATTAGTTTCTTAGGGCTGCACAACAAAGAACCACAAACCGGGTGGCTTAAAACAACAGAAATTTATTCTCTCACAGCTCTGAAAGCTAGAAGTCTGAAATTTAGGTGCCGGCAGGGCCATACTGTCTCAAAGGCTGTTGGAAAAAATCCTTCCTTGCCTCTTCCTAAAGTCCGGTGTTTGCCAGCGCCCCTTGGCTTGTAGGCACATGACTCCAGTCTCCTCTCCGTGTTCACATGGCCTTCTTCCCTGTGTCTGTCTCTGTGTCCAGACTTCCCTCTTCTTATAAGAACACCAGTCAGATTGGATTTAGGTCCCACCCTAATCCTGTATGACCTCATCTTAACTTGAATACATATACAAAGACCCTATTCCCAAATAAGGTCACATTCTCAGGTTCCAGGTGGGCATGAATTTTTTGGGGATGCTATTCAACCCCTAAGGACCGCTGGTGGCTCAATGCCTAAGTGCTTGGCTGCTAACCGAGAGGTTGGTGGTTCAAACCCACCAGCTGCTCCAAGGGGGAAAAGACTTGGTGATCTGCTCCTGTAAAGATTGCAGCCTAGGAAACCTTATGAGGCAGTTCTACTGAGTCCTATAGGGTTGCTATGAAGCAGAATTGACAGCACACGACAACATGCAACCCCTAATGGTAAAGTGGTAAATGGAATTCTGGCTCAAGTTCAAATTTCTGTGGACCAAATAGGTCCATGGACTTAATCTGTGGTTATTTTCCCAGTTCCTGGAGGTACAATTGGAATAGACGTTCTTGGCGACGGGCAGAATCTCCACCTTGCCTTTCTGACCTGTGAAGTCAGGACCATGCTGGCAGGAAGGGCTAAGTGGGGCCCCTGCAGCTTCCCCTCCCTCTGCCACAGTAAATCAGAGCCATGTGGGTCCCTGGGCTGACTTCCAGAGATTACACCAGCATCAGAGACCCTCAGGCTGTAGGGGAGATGATGCCCATCACATCCCCATTTACCTTGTCTGTTTGTTCTGTGCGGAGTGTGGATGGATCTTGGAGAATGACTATGTGTTGCTGTAAACTTAATCAGGTGTGGACTCCAACTGCAGGTGCCGTTCTAGGTGTAGTATCTTTACTGGAGCAAAACAGAACACTCCTGGCACCTGGAAAGCACCTATTAACCTTCCCAGTGCTTTTTTCTCTAGACCAATTTTCAAGGACTGCTAGAAACAGTTGGCTTTTACCTGGTGTCTTTACAGTCTTGCCTCAGGGCCCCATCAGCTCTCCTACTTTCTAGCCCAGTATAGTAGACAGAGATTTTGGTCCCTGACATGCCACAGAACATCACAATGGCCCACTACCTTGGTGAATGAGCTCATTTGACCTGAGCAGCAGGAAGTAGAATATAAGGAGCCCTGGTTAAGTGCTTCAGCTGCTAACTGAAAGGTCGGTTCAAACTCACCAGCGGCTCCTCAGGAGAAAAGACCTGCTGATCGGCTCTGTAAAGATTTCAGCCTGCAAAATCCTATGAGGCAGTTCTACTCTGTCCTGTAGGGTTGCTATGAGTTGGAATCACCTCAACAGCATACAACAACAGTAAGATACGTGCGAATGAAATGGGGGAGATCAACCCCATAAAAATCCAAGGGCCTGCCACCTCAGTGAGGTTTCTGGGGTTCAAGGGCCTGGAGCTTGTCAAGTGATCCCCTCCAAGGTGAAAGACAGGTTGCCGTGCCTTGCACCACCTACCACAAAAAGCATGGACGTGGTCTTACTTCCCTAGTGCTGTCCTAACAGAAGTACCGTGCAAGTGGATGGCTTTAAAGACCAGAAACATATTTTCTCACAGTTCAGGAGGCTAGAAGTCCAAATGCAGGGCGTGGCTCTGGGGGGGGGTCCTTCCTTGTCTATTTCAGCTTCTAGTAGCTGGCAGTGATCCTCGGTGTCCTGGGCTTGTCGATGCATCTGTGTCACGCAGTCGCGTCAGACCTCGTCTAAGTTCAAGAGGAGGGAAAAGAATCACCATCAGCCCAAAGCTGGTTCCTATGAGGGGGAAGTCAGACATACCTCCACATTCCAACTTTTTCATCATTCTGACATCAGCCATCCCCTCCTCCCCCCACGGTAGGCACTCTCTACTTCTCTGCTGGCTTCGATAATTCGTTGCAATGGCTACACGGAACGCACAGGCCATACTCACAATTATGTGGTTTAGTAGGGAAGTGACAGGCTACAACTCAGGATCAGGATCCACTTAGAAGTAACAGGATACAACTCAGGAGACAGGATACAGTTCTCCAGACAGGACAGCTTCCAACCAAGACAGCTCTCAGCTTTTTCTTGGCCATGCCTGCAGGCAGGTGGCCCTTCTTCTTGGCTGTGCCTGCTGCCAGGCCTTCTCTCAGCCTCCTCCCTGCACAGGCAAGTGTTTATAGCTCTTTAGTTTTGCTGACAAGTGCCTGGAGGCACCCCATTCTGCCAGTAGGCCTCCTGCCCAAAGGTGCCTCGCTTTCTGGCTGTGTGGGTTGGCACTCCCACTGAAGCTGCCTTGTGCTGGTCTTCTGGTTCCCGTTGCTCGTATTGCTGCTGCTATTTCTTTGCTACTTGGCTCTGCTGTCATTGCCCCCATTTCTCATCATCTCATGCCGCCTTAAATGTTACAGCTCTCTCTTTCCTGGATCTAGGAAGTTCTCAGCGCAGGGACCCTGGATCCAAAGGTTGCATTCTCCTCCAGGCTCTTCTTGATGGTAGTGAGATCTCCCTCAACCTCTGTGGAATTGGCCCTTATATAAGCAAATCTCTTGTCAATTTCGAGGCATAGTCCTCCCACCAGGACCATGGACTAACAAATCCCCTCCGTAGGCCATGGTCAATTAATTTGTATGGTAATTGACCAATTGCCACAAGACCACTTAATCCTACTGGGTGGTTTTATGCACCCTATTTGCATAGTAAACTAACCAACTCCTTTGCAAGACTGCAGCCTAGCCAGTCATTTTGGCTGAATTATAAAACCATGGCAAGAAAGGCCATATATAAGAGAAACCCATTGGGTTGTAATCTGTCTCTACTGTCTGTCTTCCTCTTCCCCTTGGTGTGTCTCTGTGTCTATTCTGCTCTTTTTATAGCTCAGAAATGATTAGGTTTAGGATTCACCCTGTTCTGATATGACTTCAGTAACATAATTTAAAAAAACCCTATTTCCAAACTCATATTTACAGGTACAAGGATTAGGATTTCAATACGTATTTTTGGGAGATATAAATTGAGCTGTAACATTCTACCCTTTGCCCCCTCTCCCCGTCCATGTCCTTCCCACATGCAAAACACATTCACTCTATCACAGAGGTTTTCCTTTTTGGATTTTGGAGGCAATATTTACCACATTTGAGTGTGTTACTCCAATCCATTTATAGAGTAACCCATAAGGTGCCAGTTTGGAGTGAGGACCAGATCAAGAGAAGACGCTGCAGCAAGTCTAGGCTGCAGTGCGAGCTGCTCTTCATTCGGGCCTAATGCCCCAGCAGACCAAATGGTGCTCACAGTGTCTGTGCGGAGAAGGCTGCTGTCTGGAGCTGCTGGCAAGCATTCACAGGATAGAAGCGTCAGTGCCAACTCCTGGGAGTTTGGAGCAAATCCAGCCCCTCTTCTTCAGCTGACTCTTCTCCTTTTGAGAAACACTCTTTGGCTCTCTGCTGGGTCCTGGTGAGACTGAATGCTTGACCTCAAGTGACCATGTCGTCTGAGCTTCTCTTAGGTTGAGTTCCAATGAAACAGATGCAGAGGTGAATATTTGTGTGTGGGAGGTTTATTGGGGGAGAACTCTTGGACATAACACCTGTAAGGGAGTGAAGGAGACAGAATCGGGCAGAGGGAGATTTTGAGTTATGATGAAACTGCAAGAGAAGCCTTAGCCAATCCCATGGGAGCTCTGGAACTGGGATGCCTTTCAGAGATGTCCCATATTGAGGCAAGGGAGTCAGACCTTTGTTCCCCTGCATTGACCGGCCATTGGATGCTGGCTTCCCCCAGGGCAGAATCACATCACTGGATAAGGCAGCTCCCTGCTGCTGAGGGCCAGGCCTAGAGAGTGACTCAGCTGTGAGCCATTGGCAGACAACACTCCTGAAGATGGGAGCTCTTTGAACACCTCAGCATCCTCTAGAGCATCTGGTCAGAAATTGGGTGTTATTGGACCCACCCAACAAGAAGGTCAGTATGTGCAGCAGCAATCTATCACCAAGTAGGAATGTGCTTGAGCACAAATAAGTTGCATGAGCAGATGGCTCGGACTCCTTTGACACTAACCCCTGCTGCAGTGCCTCCTCTGATCTACACCTATGGCCTCATGAGAATTCCTTCTGAACATTTGATTTTGACTGGGGAGAAAAATCTTGGGCCTGGCCTACAGATGGCCTTGCATAATATGCTGGCATTAGCTGGAAGTGGATGCCTGCAGCAATACAGGCCCATGCAGAGGTGGCCCTGAAGGACACTGGTGAAGGTAAATCCTTCCAGTAGGCAGAAGTTCAAGCAAAATGTTTGGCTTCCCAGTTTGTTTGGACAGACAGAAGACCAGAACTATGGATCTATAGTAATTCATAAGCAGTTGCTGGGGGCTTAGCTCAGAAGTCGGCGAACCACGACCCGAGCCAAATCCGGCCACCATCTGTTTTTGCTCAACAAATTTTATCAGAACACAGCAATACCCACTTGTTTACTTATTGTATATGCTGTTTTCATGCTACAATGGTGGAGTTGAGTAGTTGAGACAGAGAACATGTGTCCCCCAAAGCCCAAATTATTTATAAACTTTATACGATAATAGAAATAGAAAAAATTTGCTGACCCCTGGTTTAGCTGAATGGTCAGGGATTTGGAAAGAACAGGATTGGAAGATGGGTGATAAAGAAGTGTGGTAAGAGAAAAGTGGCTGGACCTCTCAGAATGGGCACAGAATGTGAATAGTTGTTTCAACTGTGAATGCTCCACAAAGGGCACTCACTGCCGAGGAGGCTGTTAATAATCAGGTGGACAAACGATGACAGAGTTAAGGAACAGAATTTTTCTGTGGATGCCAGTCAGCCTCTTGCCCCAGCCACCCCAGTGCTTGCTCAATGAGTCCATGAACAAAGTGGCCATGGTGGCAGAGGTGGAGGTTGTGCAGGGGCTCAACAACCAACATGTACTTCCCTTTACCATGGCTGACCTAGATAACTCTACTGATGAGCACCTGGCCAGCCAAGAGCAGAGACCAACACTGAGCCCCCTGATATGGCACCATTTCTGGGAGGACCAGGTTGATTACTTTGGACTCCTTCTATTATGGAGGGTCAGAGATTTCCTTATTGGAAGAGACACATATTGCCTTCCGTGGCCATAATACTTCTTCCAACACCACGTCCTTGGACTTTCTGAATGCCTTATTCACTGTCATGGTTCAACATTGCTCTGATCAAATAATTTATTTCATGGCTGAAGAAATGTGACAATGGCTTCATGGTTATGGAATTCTCTGGTCTCCCACGTACCACATTACCCAGGTGCAGCTGACCTAATAGAATGGGGAAATGATTTACTGAAGACTTACATATGGTGCCAATTGGGAGACAATATCCTAAAAGGGTGAAATTCTATCTTATAGGATTCAGTATATGCTTTGAATAAGTGACCAGTTTAGGGTGTTGTTTCTCCCATGGCCAGAATACATAGGTCCAGGAATCAAGGGGTGGAATGAGAGTGGCTTCCTGTCCCAGTAATTTTGAACTTCAGTGCTTTGGAGGTCTTAGTTCCCAAGGGAGAAATCACAATTCTTCTATTGAATTGGAAGTTGAGAATGCCACCTGGCCATTTTGGATTCCTTATGCCACTGAATCAACAGGCAAAAAGGGGTTACTCTACTGACTGGGATTATTGATCTCAATTACCAAGGGGAAATTAGGTTCCTACTATGTAATACATATTTTCTTCTCTCTCTTTCCCTTTTTATTTATTATCATTGTATTATTTTATACAAGCTAGGGGTTAACTTTAGTCTTTATTTAGAATTTTCAGATGGGATGACGTCTGAATTTGAGGAGAAATTCAGAATTGGAGTAATTTTTGAACCAGAGATGGATGGTGTGCTTGTCTCTAGGACGGATGCAAGGACTGTTGGGACTTCGCATCTTCTCATTTTGGGGAGAGAGTGAGAGTGTTTTTCTTTGGATAAAGGTTAGTTTCATCATGTTATATAGAAGCATAGAGTTATTTTTGTTGTTGTATGGAAGTATATATCTTCCACATATGTAAGAGGGTATGTATGAATGCTGAGTAGCCAAAGGGGTGGACTTTGCTAGTTACCAAGTTATCATCTTTCCTAGAGGTCTTTGTGGGACACTCACTTGAGTGCTATCACAGTTCTACTCTGATACCCGTGGAGTTGACATGAGTCAGAATCAACCAGTAACTGGTTAACTGGTGAGTATAACAGCTTTTCTGAGTTCTTCTAACAAATCATCAAACCTGAAGGTGGTCCTGGGTTCCCTGACACAGGCCCCCATTTTTTTTTTTTTTTTTATCCACTCATTGATAAAATCCATCCAGCTTTATGATGGAATCCAGTTTGAGTCTCAGAAATCCACCACCATGACGAAGGTTTATGCATGAATGGTCTGGAGCCCATGTGAGCCCATGTGTGGTGTGGATACACCACCTAGCCCAGTTCCTCTTTTGCATTGGTGCAGAAAACAGCAGAATGGGGCAGCCAGATACTTACGTCCAAACCCTACCAATTTGTACTCATACTTCCACATTCTTTTTCTAAACGGGTTCCCCCTGCCCCAATATTGAGTAAAGTTCAAGTATCACAAAATCCAGCTCCACCTCTGAACCCCTCCTTGGGCTTTGGAAGGGTCCTCACAAGTGAGGAGCCTCTCAGCTTCATAGTAAATCCAGCCCCTGCCAAAGACCAAAGTCATGCCCCTGGGACTTTTGCAGTTTAAAGACCAGGTCTATTGCTCTGGCTTAGAGACCAACTAAAGACAGAAAACAAACCAATATGCAAGCAAAAATTCACTTTATGCCAGCAGCCTCCTAGGTCCCAGCACTCAGTACAACTCTCCCCCTAGAGATCAGCTACCATTTACCCAAGCCTGAGTGCCATGTTAGCTCAAGGTCCTGACCATGCATGTGTAGTGTGAGCTCATGGACAAGTCTTGACTTGTCCTAAAATGAAACCCTTCCTCCACTTGTGTGTGTGTGTGTGTGTGTGTGTGTGTGTGTGTGTGTGTGTTTCCCGCCTAAGTCCTTCCTTGGTTAGATACACCATCCTATCTGACACTCCAGCTGCTAGCTGCTGTGGCACACCCTTCACAGTCAGCAGCAACTGCAGTAAAAACTGGTCATACCCTGCACAGACTCAAAGCCTGGGTGACCAGAAATGCTTGTCCTTCCATGTGGTACTTGGGCCCCTGAATGCCAGTCCTGATAGGGGTTCTCACGGGGCTTCCCAGTCCAACACTGAGAGTCGGAGGTCCAGAGTGGTGATCACTCAGCACTCATCCTCCATGACCAGCTGAGAACAGATGTTGTTGGTTGCCATTGAGTTGGTTCTGACTCATGTTGACCTTTTGTATAACAGAATGAAACATTGCCCTGTCCTGCACCATCTTCATGATCGATGGTATGTTTGAGTTCATTGTTGCGGCTATTGTGTCAACCCATTTCACTGAGGGTTTCCATGTTTTTGGTGACCCTCTACTTTACCAAACATGCTGTGTTTTTCTAGCAATTGGAAACAGAACAACTATTAATAAGTCACAACTTATTAATAGAAGTTTAGTAACTTTTGGAGTATTGGCCTCCATGGAACCTTGGGCTGTCTAATCCAGGTCTCTGCTGACCACTCTGAGTTGATCTCTCCTATTCCTGGGCAAAACAGTGCAGACTGTGCCCTGGGGCTCAGCAGGCCCTAGGGTGGGAGTGGAGCAGACGGAGGCCTCTCAGTGCAGCAGACCTGCCGCTGGGTAGTGGGCCCAGCACAGCCAGACTCTAGGTCCTGCTGTCTGCTTCTTTATGGGGTAGAGGGAATGGAGCTGGGAAGCAAGGCCTGAGGGTGTTCCACCAAGACTTTGTGACTCAGGAGGTCAGGGGAATTCTCTCAGTTATGGTCTAAGGCATTTGGAGGAAAAAAAGAACTCTCCCCCACTCCTACCCTCAAACACTACTTCCCCACTGAACACAAAGCTCCCTTACCCAGAGGCCCCTGCCTACTGTTCTTGGCCTATAAAACTCCTACCTTCCTTTAAGAGTCTGTTCAAGTACCACCTCATCTGAGAAGCCTTAACCTGCGCCCATTGCCGTCTAGTCGACCCTGACTCATAGCGACTCTATAGGACAGCATAGGACTGCCCCATATGGTTTCCAAGGCTGAAATCTTTA
The DNA here is from genome assembly GCF_000243295.1 of Trichechus manatus latirostris. NCBI lineage: Eukaryota > Metazoa > Chordata > Mammalia > Sirenia > Trichechidae > Trichechus > Trichechus manatus. Next base: position 6,750,429 of record NW_004444049.1, on the reverse strand, counting down.
TAGAAGCAGACTGCCACATCTTTCTCCTGTGAAGTGGCTGGTGGGTTTGAACTGCGAACCTTTTGGTTAGCAGCCAAAGGCTTAACCACTGCACCACCAGTGCTCCTCTGAGAACCCTTACCCTCTTCCAAGCCAATTTGGCATCCTCCTCCTCGTTTCTATACAGCCACCTCCCCCACTTTCTCTGGTTCATTCCATGTATTTCCCATTTATTTTATTTCTTCTTTCACACCCTTTTCCAATTTATGTTCGCTTGCTGTATTTTATGTGTCCTCATTAAGCCACCTTAGATCACATCTGGAATGGCAGGGATGGGGCAGAGGCTGCTGCTCCACGACTGTTGACAGTTTGCTGTGAAGGAGTTCTCAGTGCACTTCCCTGGACTAACAGATCTCATGATTAGCTCTCTGAGCTCCACGCATGCCCAGCTTCGGCAGAGTAGGCATAGGGTGGGGTGGGGTGGACCACCTGCCGAAGGACTGTGAGCCTTTCCCAAGCTGTCACCCTGAAATACCTGTCCATAAAGACGTCTTTCATGGGGGAGTCCTGCTGCTGTTCAGAAAAGATATTGACAGCTTAGTTCATGCACATAGCACACCTGGGAATTGTCCAAAAGGAAGCTCTGGCCACAGGGCAGGGGTAGGGTGAGGCAAGTGAGGTGCCTTGTTGTTGTTGGGTGCTGTTGAGTCGGTTCCAACTCATGGCGACTCTGTGTACAACAGAATGAAGCACTGCCCGGTCCTGAGCCATCCTTGCAATCGTTGCTGTGTTTGAGCTCATTGTTGCAGCTACTATGTCAATCCTTCTCTTTGAGGGTCTTCCTCTTTCTCACTGATCCTCTACTTTACCAAGTGTGATGTCCTTCTCCAGGTACTGGTTCTTCCTGATAACATGTCCAAAGTACGTGAGATGAAGTCTTGACCATCTTTGCTTCTAAGAAGCGTTCTGGCTGTACTTCTTCCAAGATAGGTTTGTTTGTTCTTATGGCAGTCCATGGTGTATGAAGTAGTGAGGTGTTTAAGAAGACATTCTCAGGGGTATGCCAGCGCAGGCCAATACTACCACTCACCCTGTCCCACAGAATGTCCTCCAGTATGTCCCTCCGCATCACCCCTGTCCCCGTCTCTGACTCAGGTCCAATCCAGGGCTCCACTCCCCCAGACGAAGGCCCTTCCCTCCTCGCTCACGCTCTGCCTGTCCAGGAAGCCTGGCAGTGAGAATCTCTGCTCCTTCAAAGGAGATGTCACACAAGTGATGTAAACAAAAGTGACTGACCATCAACGGGCACAGAAGGCCAGTGCTAGCTGAAGGGACAGAATATTCCTAAAGTCTGAGTTATTTGCTTTTGAACAACATCCCATATGGGAAACTCCAATCCATTCCAATTAGTTTTATATGCCTCTCCTCCTTGCCCACACTTCTTCCAAGTTGTCTTTGTGTTCTTGGTTTCCTTAGTCCCACCAGCAACTGTTTGACCCACAGACCACACACACACACACATCCGTCTGCAAAACAAATACAGATACAGTGAAGCCTGTGAGATCCGGAACTCGACGGGACTGCCTTGTTTTGCTGGGTCTCAAAAGTTTTCCGCCTTTTACAGGGTGCTGTCTTACCACTTTTCTGTTGCTCATTTTCGTGGAAAATATTTGAGTTTTCTTTCTCTCGCTGGTTTCTGCCTTACACAACTTCTGGCTTTTGCAGGTTTTACTATATATGGGCTTGGATGAATTAAAGGGAACCCTGGTGGCATAGTGGTTAAGAGCTACGTCTGCTAACCAAAAGGTCAGCAGTTCGAATCCACCAGGTGCTCCTTGGAAACTCTATGGGGCAGTTCTACTCTGTTCTATAGGGTGGCTATGAGTCAGAATCAACTCGACGGCAACAGGTTTGGTTTGGTTTAGATGAATTGGAATCTCTTCATTCATTCGACAAGTATTTGCTGGGTGTGTTCTCTGTGCTGGGCACCGTCCCAGATGTTGAGGATACAGGTATCTGGCGAAAAGTGTCCAGGAGGAGAAAAGAGCAGCAACAGAGCAGAGGAAGGAGGTACCTGGCAACCTTGAGGGAGAGCAGAGGCCTGGCGTGGCTGGACAGGTTGAACCAGGGAAAGCAGTGAGAAGAGGTGGGACAGGGACAGGGAGCTACATTGTGTGGGGCCTGTAGGTCATGGAAAGGTCTTGGCTTTTACTCTGAGGGGAGACGTCAAGCTGGCAGTTGGCTATGAGTGAGGGGTTCAGGGGGAGTCCTGGGCTGGAGGTGTAAACTTGGGTGTGACCAGTGTGTGGTGGCATTTAAAACCACGAGGCAGGTGATCGCTCCAGGGAGCAGGTGTGGATAGAGCCGTGCAAGGACTGAGGCTACAGAGCTGGGCAATGAGGAAGGAGATTGGGGAGATGGCCGTTGAGGAGGAGGAAACCAGGTGAGCGCGGCGACCTGGAGGCTCATGGAGGGTGTTTAAGCAAGAGGATGAGCTCAGGCGTGGGATCCGCTGGGTGGAACAAGACAGGACTGCCAACTGGCTTGGCCGTGCGGAGATCGGGGCGACCTTGACAAGAGCTGTTCCGGCTGAGAGCCTGCTGGAGAGGGTTTAGAGAGGACGGGAAGAGTGGGCGCAGAGAAGGAGAGCCCGCACTTCACCGGCTCAGAGCGGGTTTGCTGTGAAAGGAGGAGCGGAACCAGATGGCCTTTGAAGAGTCAGTGTGATCAAGAGAGTTTTTAGAATTTTAGGTAAGAGAATGAAGAGCTGAAGGGGACACTTGAGCAGAGAGGAAACACATTATGAGGCAGGAGAGGGACTGTTTGAAATGATGTCCTTGAGTCCAAGGAGGGGACAGGCTCTGGTGCCCGAGGAGAGAGGCACGTAGGTAGGAGCCTGGACAGACTCTCTGTGGGTGGGAGAGAAGGCTGAAGGTCTGCGCCCCAACAAGGCAGGTGGCCAGTGAAAAAGGAAGCAAGCTTATCAGCCGGGGGTGGGGTGGGGAGGAGATGCAGGGGTTGAGGAGAGAGTGGTCGCTGTTGTCAGCTGCCATCCAGTCTATTCCGACTCATGACGCGTTCTCCGGGCGAGAGGCAAGTCCCTGTGTGCGGAGTAGAACTAACTGCTCCACAGGGTTTTCAAGGCTGCCAGGCTTGTTGTCTTTCCAGATGCCTCTGGGTGGGCTCCAGCTGCCAACATTCTAGCTAGTAGTTGAGCTGTTAAGCATTTGCATCACTCAGGGACCCCTGAGGGGACAGTGGAGAAGGTATGAAATAGCCATGGGGAAGATGGAGGGTGCCTGGGCCAGGGGAGTGAGAAGGGCTGGCCAGGCAGGACCAATGGCCTCTTGAGGTTAGGCCAGGAATCTAGATTTAGAAAAGACACGTTTCTCCTAAAGACGCATAATCTGCAGAGGCTCAGCCCTACCTACCGTAATGTCAATTGTTGACATTCGTAAACTGAGCAAATTAACTTCTTAGAAAAGCCACTGCAAACCTATCCATTCTAGAAGGTCTTTGTGCTGTGATTGGTTGTTGTTATTTGCTGTCACTCATGGCAACCCCATGTGTGCAACTTTTCAAGGTTGTAACCTTTTGGAAAGCAGATCTCCAGGCCTGTCTTCCGAGGTGCCTCTGAGTGGGTCTGAACTGCCAACCTTTTGGCTAATAGTCTGGCCCTTAACTGTTTGTGCCACCCAGGGACTCTGGTCTTTGTGCTACATCTGCCTAACTCAGGGTTTCTAACTGGGATTCCTCAGACATATTTTCAGAATCTATGGATTTTTAACACGAATTCTTAAAATTTGGGGTTTCATGTCAGTAATAACTTAAATGGAGTCCCTGGGTGGTGCAAATTGTTAAGTGCTTGGCTACTAACTGAAAGGTTGGTGATTTGAATCCACTCAGAGGTGCTTCAGAAGAAAGCTCTGGTGATTTGCTTCTGAAAGGTTCCAGCCGTGAAAACCCTGTGGAGCAGTTCCACTCAGCAACACGTGGGGTTGTCATGAGTTGAATCAACTTGATGGCAACTGGTTTGGTTTTAATAACTTAAACACCCGATTTGGGCCAACCTGGATGACCACGCATGAAATCAGTATTGCCACATAGTTTTGTGTTTGCGGGTGTGCTTGTGATCACATTGGAGTACTGAGTGTCTCAGGTGAATGGGAACGGAGCAGAGGCAGACCGTATGGGAAGGATGCATTGGGCGGCAGTTCCAGTGGAGGAGAAACGCGGTGGGCCAGTCGATGAAGACTGCTGAGCTGTCACTGAGCAACTGGTGGTTGAGTTTCAGCAAAACAACACCATCCCTTATGTTAGCTTAGTGCTGCTTGAATTTTACTGGTTGTCTAGTTTTGTTTGTGTTCAATTTGTGTGTTATGCCAGGTTCTCTAGAGAAGCAAAACCAGTGAAGCATATGGCTCACGCGGTTATAGAGACGAGCAAATCTCAAGTCCATGGTTCAAGGGTCAGGCTGGAGGCTTCTCCTGATTCACAAAGCTGCAGGGGCTGACAAACCCAAGATTGGGAGGTCAGACAGCAGCCTGCTGGCTCACGGGCTGTGGAGGCTGACGGACCCCAAAATCGACAGGCAATACGGCAGGCTGCTAGCTCAAGTTAACAAGAACCGGAGGTCAGATGATGAAGAGCTGGATACAGGATCCAGAGTGAGCAAAAGCCAGTGAGCTTTGCCATAACGTCCACATATATTGGATACAGGCCACATCCCCGAGGAAACTCCTCTTATAACTGACTGATTATATCAGATCACATTGTGGAGATGATTATATCACAAAATGGAGGGTAACTACATCATTACGTAACTGCCACATTACATCATCGCATAACTGCCAAACTATATCATCATATAACTGCCAAATCACTGAGAATCATGGCCCAGCCAAGCTGACACACAACCTTAACCATCGTAATTTGTATATTTGTTTTGGTTTAAAGTTCTGTAAGAACTACAAGTATAGCCTTTATGTTTGTCCACATTTAAACAACATTATCACAAAATAATTTAAATCAACCTTTGGGAGGGGTTTCATCAAGGCTTCCAAAATCCCAGGGTGGTTTTGGCCTTCGTCAGGGTCTCTGGGTTCCCTCCTCCTTCTGTCTGTGCCCACCATAGTGTTGGGGGGACATTTGCTGCTCCACACTTCACCTCTCCTTAGTGGGAGCCTGAATCCATTGCTTCTCCCTGGAGGAACACCTCGGGCTCCTCAGGAGAAGACAAGACTCAGATGATGGCTGAGACTGGAGAAGGATCTGGAGTGGGGCATCACCAGCTTCTAGTCTCTGCCTCTCTCAGGCCCTCCTGCTTGTAGGCAGCATCTCTTCTCTTCCCCATAGTGCAGCCCCCTGAGGAGATCCCTTGTTGGGAGACCTGTAGGTGTCCAGCTGCTTGGCCTGGGCCTCACTGACAGGTTCAATTCAGGGGAGATAAGTGTTCTCCAGTCTGGCTTTCCCAGAAGTAAAGCCAGTGTTGGATCTCTGTCCTAGCGTATGTCTGTATATGTCTCAATTGGTTCAGAGCCTTAGACTCAACACACAGGCCTTCAGGCCCATATAAGCTACACTGCGGTGCTGTGGTCAGGTCATCAGCCAGGCTGGGCTTGGGTATCTAGGGGAGAACAGTAACAAGAAACATCCCCTGAGGTGGGATTTGTTTTCCTTGGTTCCCTGGGCTCTCAGGGTGCCGCTGCTCCACTGTGCCCTACTCTTCAGCACCCCAGGACCCATCTGGTGAGATGCAGCTGTTACATGATTTCCTCCCAACCTGGGCCTTCATTCCACTGAAACCCTCCTGCCACCTTCTTGTCTCACCAGTCTCTTCCTTCCCACTGGTTCTTTCTCTTTACTCACAAGTAACCTTAATGTTAAACTCAGCGCCAGGGCTCCACTGTTCATATAATACCTACTATTTACCCGTTTGAATCCTTATGGATAAGTTGTGATGTATGGCAAATGATTAACCTGAGTCTCAGTTTCATCTCCTGTAAAATGGGCACACTAACACTAATCTTACAGAGTGGTTGTGAAATGGATCGTGCCTAACACTGTTTGGCGTCCTATTGTCCATTCTTTCCTTGAGCCTGCCTGGTTGCCTGGCATTTCTATTTCTGTCTTCTAACTTGCACCTTTAAATCTGCTGTGGGGTTGGCAACTGTATCACCAAGCTCGTTAGACTGGAGGTTAAGAAGTTTAATCAGGCTCTGAGGAAGTTAGAAGGCTGTCCTAAGGGTCAAGTTCTCAAGCTTCAGAGTGTCGACTCACAGCATGTTTTTGGTCCCTGGAGACCTTCTTCTCTAGTTATTTGGGAGTTAAATTGTTCCAAACTCTGAAGTTGCCAGGGAGCCCAGTTTCCCAAGTTTCAGAGAGCTGTAGAGTGATTGTGTGACACCCAAATCTGGTAGGGAAGAGACCGCTGTGCTCTGGACGTGTCAAACTCTGTTACATTGAGCCCTGGGAGGCACATTTTGAGGAAGAGTGATGAACCAGGAAGCATTCTGAGGAGAGAAATAAGGATAAAGAAGGCTCAGAAAACAACATCCCATGAGGCGTGGATACAGTGACTGTATATATCAGTCAGATTTTGCTGGGTTATGTGGAATAGCAAGTAACTGCCCACACTCAGTGACTTGTAATAATAAAGGCTTGTTCTTGCTAATGTTGCTTGTTGCCTGCAGTGGCCATGCTCTGTTGCATGTCGTCTTCATTCTAGGATTCAGGCTGAAGGAACAGTGAGGAAATTGCTGTTCTTGAGGCAGGGGAAAAAGAGTGATGGCAGAACTGTGCAATGGCTGTAAATCTTCTTAGTCACATGACCAAGCCTGTCATCAGTGGGAGTGGGAACATAATATTCCCACAGGGAGGGGTGGTGGCTATTTGGCTGGAACAGAGTAGATGCTCAATAACCGATTGCTGAATGAATGAATAAATGGATTCTCTGATCCAGAAAGGATTTAAGCAAAGGATGGATGCTTTGCATTATCTATTGTGGTATAACAAATTACTTGAAAACTTAGTGGCTTCCAACAGCAATAAATACTTACTATCTCTCACAGTTTCTGTGTGTCAGGAATTCAGGAGCAGCTTAGCTAGATGGTTCAGATTTGGGGTTTCTTATGAGGTTGTAGCCAAGATGTCAGCCGGGGATGCGGTCATCGGTAGGCTTGATGGGGCTGGAGGATTTGCTTCCAAGATAGGTCACTAACAAGGATAGGGCATTGGTGCTGACTGTTGGCAGGAGGCCTCACTTCCTCACCATGCGGACTTCTCTATACGGTTGGTTGAGTGTCTTTGCAACATGGCGGCTCTCTTCTCCCAGAACAAGTGTTTCAGGAGAGAGCGAGGAAAAAGCCACAATGTCTTTTATGACCTAGTTTCAAAAGTCACACATCATCATTTTGACAATATCCTATTTAGTACTCAGGTCTTCCCTATTCAACATGGGAGGGAACTACACAAGGAATGTACACCAGGAGGTGGGGATAATTGGGACCATCTAGGAGAGATATGGCTTATGGGACATACTACAGGGGGGGAGTCTCCCACATGTGCATACCTCCTTCCAAGGTACCCAAAAGTCTCATCCTATTACAGCTTGATTTCTAGAATCTCATCATCTAAATCAGGTCCAAATGCAGATGAGGCTCTTTGTATAAAGTTCAAGTATAGTTTCTTGAGTAGTTTCTCTTTATCTGAAGATCTGTGAGCTAAAGAAACAGTCAGTTTCCTTCTCCCTCACACCCTACATACAATAGTGGGAGAGGCATAAGATAACAATTATAGACACTTTTTATTCAAAAAAGGAGGCAACAGGAGTCACTGGTCAATAGAAGTTGTGAAAACTAGTAGGACATGTGTTGGAATTTCCTTCATTAAGACTTAAGAGCTGGAAATAATTCTCCATACCTCTTGGCTTGCCCTGTGGACTCTTGATTTTTCCTTCTAAGTTACCTTTCCTTTTCTGTGAAAGGTAGCTTGTTTTAGCAAACAGTTGTTTCTCTAAGCCTTCTTCCTGCCTGTAGAAGTTTCAGAGTTCATTTTGTACTGTCTCTGTCCCTTTCAGGCTAAGCTGGCAGTGTTTCTGCCAATAAAATTCATGTAAAAATTTTGTGGGTCTCCTATGAACTTTATTGGAGTTTGCTCCAATTAGACAAATATCTTTGAGAAAGCCATTCTGTACCTTGGGGTTCTGCTGAGATTGATGAGGGATAATACCTTTAAGCTTCTTAGAAGTCTTATTATTTAATTGAATGGTTTTCTGATGTATCTCCCTAGATTTTTGGAGGACATAATGAGATTTTATAGTCACATTCTTAGCTTCATCCTTAGACCATGTTTTCCTGATAGTGCCCTGGATTTTAACTTTTCCTAGAAACTATTTTTTTAATTTGAGCACCATTTGTCATCTAGAGAAGATGGGGATTTTCAGATCTAGAAAGTTCTGGCTCCTTTATGTTTAACACTTCTTGCTTTAGCTTATTTCTCTTCTGTATAATTTTACTGAAACAAGCAAGAAGAAATGAGGTGGCAACGTTAATAATGTGCCTGGAAATCACCTTAGCTAGGTCACCTAGTTTATTAAGTATATTGTCTCCTTTCCACATTACTACAGGTAAAAGTGCTGCTAAACTTTCTTGCACTATGTAATAAGGACTTCTTTCCTTGGTTTCCAGTAATATTTTCCTTTAAGTCCTCACACACAGCCTCCTCAAAGACCACCAGGCTTTGACTAACAGTTGAAGTTCCTAGCCGGATATCAGAATTGCTATGGGTCAGTGACTCTTTTGTGCCCAGATCTCCCCTCTTCCTCAAATATGTAAGTCTATTTCCTACTCAGGGCATTTGAATTTGCTTTTCTTCCTATCTGCAGTGCAATTCTTCCAGATATTCTCATGGCTTGCTCTCTTGGTTAATTCAGGTTGCCACTTAAATGTCACCTCTTCAGAGAGGCTGTCCCTGGCTACTTTATCTAAATAGCATTCCCATTCCCTCTTTATGCTCTTACCCTGCTTTATTTTTCTTCACAATACTTTTCACCACCTGACATTATACTATACATCTATTTATTTGTTTATTATCTGTCACCGCCATTAGAATGTAAACGCATCTGGGCAGGAATCTTGTGTTTTATTCACTGCTAAAATCCGAGTGATTTTAGAACAGTAGGAACAATGTTCCTGGAACAGTGCCAGGCACATACTGGGTGTCTGTCTTAGTCATCTAGTGCTGCTATAACAGAAATACCACAAGTGGACGGTTTTAACGAAGAGTTTATTTCCTCACAGTCAAGTAGGCTAAAAGTCCAAATTCAGGGCGTCATCTCCAGGGGAAGGCTTTTTCTCTCTGTTGGCCTTCTTCTCTTCACTGTTCCCCCGGACTAGGAGCCTGTCTGTGCAGGGACCCCGGTCCAAAGGATGTGCTCTGCTCCCGGCACGGCTTTCTTGATGGTATGAGGTCCCCCTGTCTCACTGCTCACTTCTCTCTTTTATATCTCAAGAGATTGCCTCAGGACACAATCCAGTCTTGTAGATCCAGTCCTGCCTTACTAACACAACTGCCACCCATCCTCCCTCGTTAACAACATAGAGGCAGGATTTACAGCATACAGGAAAATCACACAGTACCAGGAATCATGGCCCAGACAAACTGATATACACATTTTTTGGGGGGGACATAATTCAAACCATGACAGTGTCCAATAAATGTTTGTTAAATGAATGAATGAAGTGGGCTCTGCAGAGGCACGTAGCATAGGTAGACAAGGCTCCTACTGGGATTCATAAGTCTTAAGGCCAGGCTGAGGAAGAGGTCATGGGAAGTAACAGTTAATAGAGAACCATAGCAGGTTCTGGGGCAAGGATGTTGACGGCAGGTCTGGGACTCCAAACGGGGCCTGCCCTGCCAAGTCGGGGCTCCTGTTTTCCCAGAAGGGGTGAAACTTTGAGTGTGGTCGGAGGGGGGCGGGGCAGGGCGGGTGACTGTTTCCTTTTCTAAGAAATCACACTGGTGCCCATTTGGCCTACTGCTCAGCCTGAACAGGGTTTGTGGACACAAAGTTTTCTGAGGCAGGGGGTTTTCAGAGGGTTATTAACAGATGAGCTTCAAATATCAAACATCTTCAGTCCCCCCGGGCCTAGCTGAGGCACATGTGTTGGGGACATAGACGATGGCAGAGACAGGCTTTTGTATAGAACGATGGAAGTGGTGAAGGATGTGGCTGAAGTCTCAAGGGTCGGTGTCTGGGGAGGGGTCCGTGGAGGGGGAGAAGGCAGAGGCCCCAAAGCAGACAGACCTGGCTAGAGACTCAGCTCCACCAAATGTGACCTGAACAGATGAGAGGCTATTTATAGTCTTCATTTATTTCCTTCAATGTGAATATTCGTACATTTTTGCTATGGAAGTATTAATATGTTTGATTATAGGCTGCTGGGGGTGTTACATAATACACAATGGATACACCACATTGCTTTTCTAAAACGTGAAGAAATCTGATTTTGGAAATATACTTGGTTCCAGGGCTTTTGGAGGAAGCTCTGTGGATCTATAAAAACACTCACTTCCCGGGGTTGCTGTTTCAGGGTTGCATGAGAAAATATGTATCAGCAGTCGAGCAAAGACTTGGTAAATAGTAGGTGCTCGGTAATGGGAATCTGGTACTGTCTAGCAACACCTTGATTTCTAGGAGAGAGGGGTGTACTGAGACTTGAAGGAAATGCTTCCCAGATAAGTAAAAGGGAAGCGCTGTGCAGGGAGACGGCCAGGCTGAGTCGGGATAGAAGTTAAATGCGGTCAGTCTCAGGAAGAGCCTGGGAAGTTACTCCAGGTGCCGGGGAGTTATTGCTCAATGAACGGATGGTCTCATCTGGAAGCCAAGGAGAAAAGAAGGGTCCCAGCGTGTTCTTGGAAGAGCTGATTTCTCCCAGTTGCAGCTCTAAGCCGGCCCTTCAAGGGAACTCTGAGAGCCTTTGGCGGAGGGACAGCACAGCGGCTCCCTCTGGTAGCAGTGCAGACAATGTCAGCCTCTAAAAGAGAAGCTAATTAGAGTCAGCAGGAAATTGGTGGGAGGGGCCGGAGTGACACCCCTCCCAAGAGATGGTTTGTGGGAGACACTGAGGAAACCAAAGCGATGCTACCAGAGGGAGCCGCTGTGCTATTTCGGTGGTAATTCACCCTCAAAGGAAGTGTCTGCCTCCCTCCTAGTAGGACAAGAGCCCCTCAGTAAACACTAGGTAGTATTTCTCCAATGCCTTCCTATTACAACCAGTACGCACAAGACACTAGAAGCTGTAGTTTTTGAAAAAAAAGAAAGGAAAAACAAACAACTCTTCGGAATTTTTTTGTACTTATAGCAACCTTAGAAAAAATGGAGGAAAAATTAATTTTTCCTAAAATCTGCCTAGAACCTCACCACCTAGGCACACTTAGGTGTCTATGCTTCCAATTTATCTTTTACAAATATGTACATGTATTTGAGATATATCTATATCTATATCTATATATGTGATATTTGGAAACCCTGGTGGCGTAGTCGTTAAGTACTATGGCTGCTAACCAAAAAGGTCGGCAGTTCGAATCCACCAGGTGCTCCTTGGAAACTCTATGGGGCAGTTCTGCTCTGTCCTATAGGGTTGCTAGGAGTTGGAATCGACTCAACAGCAATGAGTTTTATTTTTTTTATATGTGATATTTACACCTATGTTGTCTTTTAAGAGTTTAATAGTTTTAGCTCTTACATTTCAATCTTTGACCTATTTTGAGTAAATTTTTACATATGGTGTGAAGTAAAGGTCCAATTCCCTTCTTTTGTATGTGGATATTTGGTTGTCCCTGAACTATTTGTTGAAAACACGATTCTTTCCCCTATTGAATTGTATTGGTACCCTTGGTGAAAATCAAATGAACAGAAATGTAAGGGTTTGTTTCTGAACTCTCAATTCTTCTCCATTCGTCTAAACGTTTATTCTAATACCAGTAGCACACTATCTTGATTACTATAGCTTTGTAGTAAGTTCTGAAATCAGAAAATGTGAGTCCTCCAACTTTGTTCTTTTTTTTTTTTAAGACTGTTTTGGCTATTCTGTGTCTCTTGCGTTTCTCTATCAGTTTTAGGATTAGTTTGTCAATTTCTGCAAAGATGCCAGCTGGAATTTTGACAGAGATTGTATTGAATCTGTAGATCAACTTGGGGAGTATTGCCATTTTAATATTATTAAGTCTTCTGACCCATGAACATGGGCTGTTTTTCCATATTGAGATGTTCTTTAATTTCTTTCAATAATGTTCTATAGTTTTTCAGAGTATAAGTTTTACATGTCTTTTATTAAATTTATTCCTAAGTATTTTATTCTTTTTGATGCTATTGTAAATGAATTTTTTTTAAATTTCATTTTCAGATTGTTCATTACAAGTGTATAGAAATGCAACTGATTTTTGTATTTTGATTTTGTATCCTGTAACCTTGCTGAACTTGTTTGCTTTAATGGTTTTTGAGTGAATTTCCTAGGAATTTTTATACACAAGATCATGTCATCTGCAAATAGTTTTACTTCTTTCTTTCCAATCTAGATGACTTCTTATTTTCTTGCCTAGTTGCCCTGGCTAGAACCTCCAGTATAATGTTGAATAGAAGGGGTGAGAGTGGACATCCTTGTCTTGTTCCTGTTCTTAGGGGGAAGACATTCAGTCTTTCACCATTAATATGTTGTTGTTGTTGTTACAGTCTGTTGAGTAGATTCCGACTCACAGTGACCCTATGTACAACAGAACAAAACACTGCCCAATCCTATTAGCTGTGGGTTTTTCACAGATGCCCTTTATCAGGTTGAGGAAGCTCCTTTCTTTTCCCAGTTTGCTGAGTGTTTTTTTCATGAAGGGGTGGTGAATTTTGTCAATTTTGTCAATTTTTGTGGATCTATTGGGAGGTTAAATCAATCTTGCATTCCTGGGATAAAGTCCATTTGGTCATGGTATATAATCCTTTATAGATGTTGCTGGATTTAGCTTGCTAGTATTTTGTTGAGAATTTTTGTGTCTATATTCATAAGAGATGCTGGTCTGTAGTTCTGTTTTCTTGTAATGTTTTTGTATGGTTTTTGGCATCAGGATAATTATGGCCTCATAAAATGAGTTGGGAAGTGTTCCCTACTCTTCTATTTTTTTGGAAGAGTTTGTGAAGAATTGGTATTAAGTCTTCTTTAAAGGTTTGGTAGAATTCACCAATGAAGTCATCTGGGCCCGAACTTTCCTCTGTAGACATTTTTTTGATTACTAATTCAATCTCTTTCCTTGCTATAGGTCTATTCAGATTTTCTATTTCTTCTTGGGTCAGTTTTCATAGTTTGTGTCTTTCTAGGAATTTATTCATTTTATCTATTATCTAATTTGTTGGTATACTGTTTATATTAATTTTTAAAAGCCCTTTACAGTATTTGACTGCTGATGGCTTCTTCTTGTAACTCTCTGTTCTTGGTTTTTATGACACTCTCTCTTAATAGTCATGTGACTTCGGACAAGTCATTTAACTTTACTAGAATGGAGATTATCATAGCACCTCATCATTTGGTTGTTGTGAGGATTCAATGAAATGACACCTGGGAAGCATGTGGAGCATGGTGCTTGGCCCTTTGGAAAGGAATACTTGTTAATTGTTATCAGTACTCTCTCCTGGTTTCCTCCAGTTCTCTGACAGTGCATCCTCAATCTTAGAAGGTATATTTTAGGGCAGTGGTTCTTAACTGGGTTTCATTGTCTCTTAGAGGACATTTCGCAATGTCTGGAGATTGGCAACTATCGGGTAGAGGCCAGGGCTGCTGTTAAAATCCTGTATGTACAGGACAGCCTCCCGCAGCAAAGAATTATCTGGCTCAAATGGCGATAGTGCTGAAGTTTCTATGGAAACAGCTGTACATAATTGTTGTAGAAAGAATAGAAAATACAGATAAGCCAAAAAAGAAGAAAAAGAATAAACCAAACCAAACTCATTGCCATCAAGTTGATTCCAACCGACGGCACCTAACAACAAGAAGTTGTTTTTATTTGATACTAAAATGACATTTAGGAAAACAAAATGACAATGAGTCATGGATTACTGGGAATCTTGGTGATTGAAAGTTTAATCTTCACCTGTTATTGATTTTGTTGTTGTATGATTCTACATCTCTTTGCTCCTTGGTTTAAAATCTGTAAAATGAGGGCTAAATATTTGTTTTATATCAACATGAAATTACAGTTAGCAGAATCTCAGAGTAGGGCCTTGGCCCAGTGTCTGGTCCCCTCATGGTTTACACATGAGCCCAGAGCAGTGGGAACTCTCCTAGCATTCATAGCTCAAATGAGGCTAGCCTGGGGATCCTGATTTCCAGGTCAGAAATATTCCCTCTACATTCCTTTACTTCACAGAAGGCTCTGAGTCAGCCCATCTGAGGTCCATGGGGGCCGCAGACGCCCTGTGTTCAGGCCCTGAGACTCCTAAATACTGATCTGAGGACCAGGACTAGGGACCTTCAGAACCAGGCAGGCTGCAAATCCAGGGAAAAGAAATCTCTAGGTGTGGGCCAGGAGTGGGAACTGCTGATCTAGCTACCCCTCCTTTTTTTTTTGTTTAACAGAGGAAGAAGCTAACACCCAGGATGAAGGACGACTGGCCGTGACCAATTCATCCCCCAAATGCTCTTGGCTGTTGTATCAAGACAGTGACGGCTGATGCTTGTTCTCTCTGTCATGCATGCATGCATGTATGCGTGCACGTGTGCACATATGGGCATGTACGTGCCATGTGTTTGAACTTCTTCCCTTTGTCTGCTTCCCTGATGCAACGTGTGGCCCGCAGAGTCTCCTTGATGCCGATGTCACACCACAAAAGGGGACAGAGCCCTGGATACTGGTGACCCTGGGGGTGCTGGGCTTCAGAAGCTGGAATCTGCTGTCTCACAGAGCAGAGCTCCCAGTTAACAATAGAAGGGGTAGAAGACAGCGGCATAGACATGCAGCCCTGGCTGTGCAAAAGGTGACTTTGAAAGGCTGCATTTGTTCTTGACGAGGCTTGGGCAGCTGAGCTTCACTGTGACAAATTGTTCCAGCGCGAGGCCACGCTGTCAGGAGCAGCGAGGGAGAAAAGGCTGCATCTCAGTGGCTTGCGTTTAACATTTTCCTTTTTATTATTAACAGTTTCAGACAAGTAGAATACTACAACGAAGCCCATGTCCCCATCACCCAGATTTGATAATTAGCACCATTTTGCCCCATTTGCTTCATCTATCCTCCTTCCTTCCCTCCTGCCTGTCTGCCTTCCTTCCTTCCTCTTCTTCCTTTCTTCTTTCTTTCCTTCCCCTGCCTTCCTTTCTTTTTCCTTCCCCTTCCTTCCTTTGTTCCTGCCTTCTTTCCTTCCTTCCCTCACTCCCTCCTTTCTTCCCCCTTTCTTACCTTTCCCTTCCTTCCTTCCTATTTTAAATTAAATCTCAGTCATATCACTTCACCTCTATGATTTTTTTCTTTAAAAACAATTTCCTTACATAACCATAAAGCCATTATCACACCCAGCAAAATAAATAATAATCCCTTGGAATCATCTAATACCCAATCCATAATCAATCTTCTCTGTTTGCCTCGAAAATAGCTTTTTACACTACAATTGGTTTCTTGCAATCTGGATTCAAAAAAGGCCCACGTACGGTATTTTATCATTAGGTCTCTTCTGGCCTTTCCTATCCAGGCCTGATCCCCTCCCTTCTTCTCCTTCTTTTTTTTTTCCAGTGCCATCAACTTATTGTAGAAACCTGGTCAGTTCTCCCGAGGATTCTTCCACATTCCAGACCCCTCCATTTGCTTCCTGATAGTATTGCTACCTCTCCCCTACTAAAACAAACAAACGAACAAAAAACCAAGCCAGTTGCTGTCGAGTTGATTCCTACTCATGGCAACCCCATGTGTGACATAGTAGAATTGCTCCATAGGGTTTTCCTGGCTCCTGTAAATGGGAGTTAGCATTAGAGCTCAATTAGAATTACGTTCAACTTTCTTTTTACAAGAACATTCCATGGTAGGGCTGGGTGCTTCCTATCAGGAGGCACACATGGTCAGCTGTCCCCTCTTTCAGTGATGCAGAAAATGATCAGTGGGTTCTGATGGTGACAGCCTGTCCCTTACATTGTAAAGTTCCTCATTTGGGAGCTGGTCTCCAAAGATGGCCCCTAGTGAATCTTGCCTCCTAGGATTCATGCCTCTCCCTTCCCTTGACTCTGGGCTGGCTCTATAACTTCCTTTTGGCCACTAGCATGCAATAGCAGTGGCATTGTGTGATATCTGAGGCTAGGTCATAAGAAGCCTTGTAGCTTCCCCATTAATCTCTCAGGACACTCACCCTGGGGGAAGTCGGCTGCCATGTAAGAAGTCTGACTAGCCTGAGACCACCATGCTGCGAAGAAGCCCAAGCTAGCCATGCGGAGAGATTACATGAAGACAGGTAGAAGTTCCCAGTTAGTTCCCACTGTTCCTGCAATCTTGGCTGAGGTATCAGATATGTGAATGAAGACATCATCTTGGATATCTTGCCAAGTTGAGCCTTCAGATGATTCCAGCTCCAGGCGCCATCTGACTTCAACTGTATGAGGGACCCTGAATGAGATATGCCCGGCCCAGCCCAGTCAACTTACGTTCAGTCAACCTTGAATGTGAGAAATAACATTAAATTGTTTTTAGCCACTAAGTTTTGGGGTGTTTTGTTATTAATTGGTACACCCATCAGATTTTCCTCTGATGGTTTCAACCATAGGTGATGATTACCTAAACCAATTATTTTATTAGAAGTTACAAAATGGTGATTTTCTAATTTATGATTTCTCCGCATGGCTAGGAAGAATTTGCAGGAATTCTTTCCCTCAGCAATTAGGGCTACTTGTTGTTTGTTGTTAGGTGCTGTTGAGTTGGTTCTGACTCATAGTGACCCTATGTGCAATTGAACGAAACACTGCCCAGTCCTGTGCTATCCTCACAATCATTGCTATGTTTGAGTCTATTGTTGCAGCCACTGTGTCAGTCTATCTCTTCGAGGGTCTTCCACTTTTTGCCTGACCCTCTACTTTACCAAACATGATGCCCTTCTCCATGGACTGAGCCCTCCTGATAACATGTCCAAAGTTCGTGAGACGAAGTCTTGCCATCCTCTCTTCTAAGGAGCATTCTGGCTGTACTTCTTCCAAGACAGATTTGTTCGTTCTTCTGGCAGTCCATGGTATATTCATTATTCTTTGCCAAAACCATAATTCAAAGGCATCAATTCTTCTTTGGTCTTCCTTATTCATTGTCCAGCTTTTGAATGCATATGAGGCAATCGAAAATACCATGGCTTGGGTCAGGGACACCTTAGTCCCTCAAGGTGACATCTTTGCTTTTTAACACTTGCAAGAGGTCTTTTGCAGCAGATTTGCCCAATGCAATATGTCATTTGATTTCTTGACTATTGCTTCCATGGGTGTTGATTGTAGATCCAAGTAAAATGAAGTCCTTGACAACTTCAGTCTTTTCTCCATTGATCATGATGTTGCTTACTGGTGCAGTAGTGAGGAACTTTGTTTTCTTTATGTTGAGGTGTAATCCATACTGAAGGCTGTAGTCTTTGATCTTCATCAGTAAGTGCTTCAAGACCTCTTCACTTCCAGCAAGCAAGGTTGTGTCATCTGCATATCGCAGGTTGTTAATGAGTCTCGTCTTCCTTCAATTCTGATGCCCTGTTCCTCTTCATATAGTCCAGCTTCTCAGATTATTTGCTCAGCATACAGATTAAATAAGTGTGGTGAAAGTACACAATGCTGACACACACCTTTCCTGATTTTAAACCATATGGAATTCTCTTGTTCTGTTTAAACAACTGCCTCTTGGTCTATGCACAGGTTCTGCATGAACACAATTAAGTGTTCTGGAATTCCCATTCTTTGCCATATTATCCATAATTTGTCATGATCCACACAGTCCAATGCCTTTGCATAGTCAATAAAACACAAGAAAACATCTTTCTGGCATTCTTTCCTTTCAGATAAGATCTATCTGACATTGGCAACGATATCCCTCTTTTCACCTCCTCTTCTGAATCTGACTTGAATTTCTGGCACTTCCTTGCTGCGACTGTTTTTGAATGATCTTCAGCAAAATTTTACTTTGTATGGTTTCCAGCATCACAGCAACATGCAAGCCACTACAGTATGACAAAGTGACAGTGAGTGGTGGCTACTTGGTTACCCTGAAATATGGTTCCTAGAGGAAAGGGAGGAAAATTGTGGGGTTCTCTCCTTTCCATTGATGGCCCCACTTTTAAAACTATGACCTGACCCTTCTCTGATTTGTGGCTCAGATCAAGGTAGGAGAGAGCAATGCAGACAGAGAAGAAGGCATCTGAGGAAGATGAGAGGAGACTTAGTTTCCAAGGAAATGACAAGGTAATCATCGGGCCCTCTGAAGAGCATTATTTCTTTGTCCTTCTAAAAGCCAGATGCTGTCACCTTCTAAGTCAGCTCAGACACTGGAACAGGCACCAAGATGGATCCCAAGGAGAGGAGACGATGGGGCTTGGAGAACCTGTGGGGGAGACTGCTCCCTCTCCTGGGCCCTGCTTCCTCTGACACGGGCACATAGATCCCCTCCCCTGCATGGAGTTAGAGTGTCCTCTCAAAAATACACTCTTCGACTCCAGTCTTCTCAGTCCATGAGGAGAGCCTAGTTCTGGGGTGAGGCTACATGGAAGGTTTTCCTCCCTCAAGTTCTGTGGTGTGGTGGATCACTTTTGTACGGCCTTTGTAGCCACCGTCTTGTAACTCCCACTCAAGTGACTGGGCAGGACTGTGTGATAGGGTAATTGTGGCCCACCAAAGGGATTGGTTAGTATTGCCATCCCGCTGGGCTCGAGGTGAGCCATCCCAGAGGCAGGAAGGAGAGGAGCTCACCACCACCAAGGAAGGAGAGATCAGCAGGAGAGACCCACAGGAAACAGCGCAGTGGGCTTCCTGGCCCACGGAGCAAGAAAGCTGAGTGCCTTTGGGCAGAGACTGAGGGCCAGGGGGAGGCATACCTGTGAGCACGACTGGGAAGAGGCTGTCCTGGTGGAAGAACTGTATCCTGAGCATTCCTGAGCCTGTATTGTAACCTGTTACATCCCTAAAAAACCTC
>NW_004444049.1:6727830-6730348 GCF_000243295.1 Trichechus manatus latirostris | reverse complement strand
GAAGGGTGGCAGGCCTGCATCCCTAATCCTCCAGACAGGAAACAAGCAGTGACCATGTATCCAATGATTCGGTGGCTCCAGAGTGAGCCAGGCCACAGTATGACACCTGCCTGGGGCCACTATTAAATGAGCACTTACTATGTGCCAGATACCACACACAGCTGTCGTAGAGCTGCAGACACGTAATCTCATAATCCTCACAAGAGCTCATGAGCCGGATGCTCCAGTCATGCTCAGTTTGCAGATGTGGGGATGGAGGCCCAGCGAGGTTGAGTCACTTGCCCAAGGTCATCCAAAGCATCCCCTGCTGTCTACTTGTAAAACCTGACTCAAACTTTCTGTCCCTGCCAGGTCTGCTCCTGCTGGGAGATAGTGTGGCGATGACAATAACCACGTTATTTTATTATTTACCTGGGGTCACCAGGAGTCAGAATTGACTTAACGGCAACTGGTTAGTTAGTTAACCCAAAATGTATATTAAGGGTCAGCCAGAGTCACACCCCAGCATGGTGCCCAAGTTCTGACTGTGGTTCAAACAGACAACCGTGTGCTTGATGCTCAGGGTGTTTCTGCGTTGTGACTGGCTGAGTTCTGATTGGCCTAGACAAGGTCTGTAATGCACGTTCACCTAAGTGCTGGGTGCAGTAACTGCCTGGGCAGTGGAGTGGCGGGTGCTGAGCCTTTGACTTCTCCGTGGTGCAGGACAGGATTTACATTCTAATCCTTCTGGCTGCAAAGCATATACAGTGAAACCTGTGAGAGCCGGAATTCGACGGGACCGCCTTGTTTTCCTGGGTCTCGCAAGTTTTCCGCCTTTGACAGGGTGCAGTCTTACCACTTTTCTATTGCTCTCTAATAGCGGAAAATATTTGAGTTTACCTTCTCTGACAGGTTTCTGCCTTACATAGGTTCCGGCTTTCGTAGGTTTTATTGTATTTTTTTCATTGTACAAGAAACCTCTGTTCTCTTCTTAGCTGATAAAGAAACTTTACTCTCATTGATTCGTTAAGGCCTTTGTTAGATGATATTTTGTTTGATCACAAAGGTCTTACCTCCTTAAATATGGAGAGTTTAGAAAATACAGAGAAAAAGAAAAACATAGAAGTCCCTGTCCCACCATCTAGAGAGAAAACGTGTACTCTTGGACCAGTGGCTCTCAAACGGGAGCATGACAAGATTAGAATGTAAATCAGAATCACTGGGAGCCCAGGTCCAGAGTATCTGGTTCAGTGGGTCTGGGGTGGGACTAAGGATTTGAATTTCTAACAGATTCCTACGTGATACTGATGCTGTTAGTCTAAGGGCCCCACTTTGGGAACCGCTGCTCCAGATCAGGGTTTCTCAACCGTGACGCTGTTGACATTTGGGGCTGGATCATTCTTTGTTGGGAGGCCCTGGGTGGCACAAAAAGTTGCTCAGCTGCCAACCAAAGTTGGCGATTCGAGTCCACCAAGAGGTGCTCAGAAGAAAGGCCTAGTGATCTACTTCTAGAAAATCAACCATTAAAAACCTTATGGGGCACAGTTCTACTCTGATACATATGGGGTTGCCTTGAGACGGAATCAACGCGACAATAACTGGTTACTGGTGATTCTTTGTGGTGGTGGGCCGCCCTGTGTATTGTAGGATGTTTAACAGCATCCCTGGCCTCTACCCAGTAGATGCTAATAGCACTCCCCACCTCAAGTTGTGACATCCAAAAATGTCTCCAAACAGTGCCAAGTGTCCCCTGGAGAACCAAAAACCAAATCCACTGCCATCAAGTTGATTCTGACTCATAGTGACCTTATAGGACAGAGTAGAACTGCTCCAGAGGATTTCCAAGGCTGTAAATCTTTATGCAAGTATACTGCCACATCTTTCTCCCGTGAGCAGCTGGTGGGTTTGAACCGCCAACCTTTCGGTTAGCAGCCAAGTGCTTTTACCACTGCTGGAGGGGGACAAAATTGCCCCAGTTGAAAGCCACTGCTGTAGACTTGTTTCCTAAGTATATTTTATATTCATGCTGTCTGTCTCTCTCATGCACACATTTCCCTTTACTCAAGAAAACGGCAAACTATAAATACAGTTTTATAACTTGCTCTTTTTCACCTAACAACACATTGCCAATTAACTCAGCAATTAGCTCTGCTGGCAGCAGAGGGAAACAGGTTTTCCACATGGATGCCGTGGGAAGTGGCACCTCAAGCCTAGCAAGCAGCTCTCAGCCATGAAGCAGGCAGTGAAAGGAGGGTTCTCAGGTCAAGAGTCTTCTTCAGCGGGGCGCAGCTTCCGGAACCTTCGACTTCGGGGTGGTGTCAGGGCAGGTGTGTTGACGGCTTACACAGGTGTCTATCTGGCTTCCCCGGGCTTAGCCTGTAAGGAAAAGGAGCCATCTGACAACATGTCTGTGAAATACGACTGAGGTAGTCAGGGAGACAGGGCTGTGCTTGCAGCCTCATGCCTTCTCCTAACCTCAGTGGGTTCCAGAGATGGTCCAGGAGACCCAGAGGTTGTGCAGACCGTGGAGTAAAGGGTC
>NW_004444049.1:6724840-6726288 GCF_000243295.1 Trichechus manatus latirostris | reverse complement strand
AGCAGTTTTCTTGAAGGTCATGTTTGTCCTCTGACTGCTGAGTGCAGGGTCCTTGCTTGGCTCCCCTCCCTTTGTCCCTGCTGCAATGTCTGCTGTCACCCATTCCTTTTGGAAGCAATGCCTTCTCTTGGCCTTTGGGATGTTTCCCCTCTGGTCTTGGGCTCTTTCTGTGGCTCCTGACTGGGGGTTCCTCTTCTTCCTCTTGATGTCCCCCCTCGGCTTTGTTTTTGGCTGTCTGTCATCTATACGCCTCATGATTTCGCATTTCTCCATGGCTTCAACGAGGGCTGTGAGCTCCCCAATACTGAAACTTGAAAAAAAAAATTAAATATTAAAAACACAGTAGCCCTACAGTTTTACTTGTCTGCTCTGTCCGCACCATTCCAAAAACAGAACTCTGGATGCTTTTACTTCCTCTATCTCACTCCCCTGCTGCCTTTCCAACTCAACTCCTGGTTTCCAGTCTCACGCTATTTATTATTAAGTTTCCTCTTATAATATGCTTCCTATGTTCTGATAATCACTCTGTAATTGTTCCTCGCTTATCGACTATCTTGTTATCTGACATTTTGCGTTTACGACAATAGTGAAAAATCTACTATCCAACTGTTTTGCACATTAACACCGAATGTCTGGAATGAATACCGGGGTGCAAGGTGAGAGTAACACTGGCTGTGATGGTTAAGGTGATGTGTCAACTTGGCTGGGCCGTGATTCTCAGTTGTTTGGCAGTTATGTAACGATATAGTCATCCTCCATTTTGTGATCTGATGTGGTCATCCTCCATTTTCACATAATGCTGACTTTTGCATAATGACCTGGTCTTTGGAACTTAACCGTGTCAATAAGTGAGGAGTGGGTGTCCTGTAATTCTCAAGCACATTATCATCCATTTAACTGTAACTATAAACAAGCTTTATCACTCATCGCTATTTCTTGTGCTCTCTGTCTCCCACTCTTTTAAGACTTTTGTCCCTGACTTGATTTTCAGCTTGTTAGAGTTCTTTGCCCACCACCTGTCCGTCAGTTTGTGATACTGTGGTGGCTTGTGTGTTGCTGTGATGCTGGAAGCTACACCACTGGTATTCCAAATACCAACAGGGTCACCCTTGGTAGACAGGTGTCAGCAGAGTTTCCAGACTATGACAGACTACGAAGAAAGGCCTCGTGATCTACTTCCAAAAATTAACCAATGAAAACCTCATGGATCACAACAGAACATTATCCGACTCACTTGCTTTGGTCACATCATTAGGAAGGATCAATTGCTAGAGGAAGACATCATGTTTGGTGAAGTAGAGGGCCAACGAGGGCATGGGAGACCCTCAGTGAGATGGATTAACACAATAGCCACAAGGGTGGACTTGAACATGCCAGTGATCCTGAGGATAATGGCCAGGACCAGGCAACGTTTCATTCTGTTGTACGTTTGGAGTCGGCTCCATGGC
>NW_004444049.1:6722580-6724178 GCF_000243295.1 Trichechus manatus latirostris | reverse complement strand
TGTTTGCATCCCCCTGTCGGTTCTCTTTCAGATCACAGAGTTCTCTTCCAAGCCTACGCAGAGCAGATGAGTCCCCGGTCCAATGTGGGTCGTCACTTTTCTTTGTTTACAAGCAGTTCCCTTGGCATCTATACAGTCAGGGGCTGGGGTCTCGTGACTGCTTGCAAACCTGCAGAGGGTGGAAGGCAAGGACTGGTGGCAACCCACACAGCCAAACTGGGACCCTTCAGTGAGGTGTGTGCAGGAGGGCTCTTTGTATTCTCTCAGATTTCTGTGGAGGGAGCAGAAAGTCAGTAGCAAAAGCTGTAAGTCCCCAACAAGGGCATGACCCCAACACCCACTTCAGATGTGGCTGAGAAAGTTCATGCAAAAATACCCAAGGGCCGTGGAGAGCAATGAAAGGGCAACCCTGCTGAGAGAGAAGGTGAGGGCCTGGTCCAGGAATGGTCTCTCCGTGAATGCAGGAGCCAAATAGATATATGGTGACCAGAATGGCAAACTGTGGCAAGGATAGTGCTTGGTGTTCACTAAATTTGGCTTATATTCTTCCTAATTGGAGCCCTGGTGGCACAGTTGTTAAGAGCTCAGGCTGCTAACCAAAAGGTCAGCAGTTCGAATCCACCAGCCGTTCCTTGGAAACCCTATGGGGACAATTCTGCTCTGTCCTGTAGGGTTGTTATGAGTCAGACTCGACTTGATGGCAATGGGTAAATGATTGTTTGGTTTAGAGAAGACTTCAGAGGATATTTTTGGTTAAAGGTTTAAAGATTGTCTCAGGGCAGTATTTCCAGGGGTTTATCCAACGTCAGTGGCTCCAAAAAGTCTGTGATCCATAAGGAATGGGCTGATTTTCAGAAGTAGATTGCCAGGGCTTTCTTCCTAGTCCATCTAGGAAGTCATCTGGAAGTGCTGCTGAAACCTGTTAAGCATCATAGCAATGCACAAGCCTCGACTGACAGAAGGGTGGTGACTGTGCATGAGGTGCATTGGCTGGGAATCAAACCCAGGTCTCCTGCATGGAAGATTCTACACTGAACCAACACTGCCCTCATGACTTCTGCTATGGAAGCTGAAAATGTCTAGGGCTTTCTTTCCCAGCCTCCCTTGCTGCTACCATCTGCCACTGAAGCAGACATACATACACACTCCTATTATTTGGATGTTGTTCATCCTGGGCCACTCCCCTGATTTTATTATATTTTCGTTACCACTTTCTATTTATTTAACTTTTTATTCTACTTTCTGAGAGATTGCCTTCTTCTTATTCTTATATTGAGTGTCTTATTTCTGCGATTACATTTTTAATAACCAGGAGTTTCTTCATCTTCTCTGAATGTTGCTTTTTTCCCATCATATCTTGTTTTTGTTTTGGTGATGCAAAAATCTTCTTTTCTTTCTCTTAGGGTATTAATCAGAGTTTTGCAAGCGTTTTCTTCAGCTCCTTCGTTGTCTTGGTTTTCTCCGCATTCCGTTTGCCAGTTTTTTTTTAGTTTTGAAGTTTTCCTCGAGTGTTGTGACCCTTGGCTGCTGACTCATGTGTACTGAAGAGCGCCTAAAATGGACATTGGAGACGGTGGTGGCCCCACCTCCTGTTCTAC
>NW_004444049.1:6720133-6721647 GCF_000243295.1 Trichechus manatus latirostris | reverse complement strand
CCTTTTTTTTTTTTTTCCTGTCCCAGGATCCCCCTCAGGACACCACATCACATTTAGTCACCATGTCTCCTCAGCCTCCTCTTGTCTGTGACGCTTTCTCAGACTTTCCTTGTTTATAATGACCTCGACAGTTTAGAGGAGGGCTGGTCAGATTCCTTGCAGAATGTCCCTTGGTTGGGATTGGTGTGATGTTTTACTCATAACCGTACTGGGGTAATGTGTTTTCGGGATGGAGACCACAGAGGGAAAGTGCCATTCTCGTCACATCGTATCAAGGGCACATGCTATCAGTTTGAGGTATCATTGTTGATGTGGACCTTGATCACCTGGCTGAGGTGGTGTTGGTCAGGCTTCTCCACTGTAAATTTGCTCTTTCTCTCTCCCTTTCCATTCTGTGCTCTTTGGACGAAACTGATTATTTGCAGCCCACACTTAGAGTGGGAAGTTATGCTCCACTTCTTTAAGAGTAGAGTATTTACATAAATTATCTGCAATCAATTTTTTTTTAATTCTTTAAAAATTTTTTTTATTGTGGTGAGAATATACGTTAAAAAATATGCCATCTTAACAGTTCCTACATGTATAATTCGATAATGGCATCAATGGATTTGTAATACTTAAAAATTTAACAATCATTTCTTAGTATTATCAAACATCCTGCAAGATTCGAATTTCCAGTGATCTCATGTATGTCATAAATGTTTAATAAAGACATTTTAACACTTGGTTTGTTTGATTCAGAATCCAGCTAATGTCCACACACTGTGATGAGCTGAAATGTCTTTTAAGCCTCTTTTAATCTATAGGCTCCAATTGTTTTTGGTTGCAATTTATGTATTGAAGAACCTGGTGGTTTGTTCTGTAGCGTTTCCTGCAGTGTGAATTTTGTTGGTTGCATCTTCTTGGCGCTGTTTAGCATGTTTCTCTGTCTCCTGTATTTTCTGTAATATTATAGTTGGATCTACAGCAGGGGTTGGCAAACTTCTAAAGGGCAGGATACTTAATATTTTAGGCTTTCCGGGCCCTGTGGTCTCTGTCGCAATTCCCTAACTCTGCCACTGTCAACAAATGAACAATAAGACTTTATCTGGGGCCCTAGTTTGCAGACCCCTGAGGCTTTGTCAGATTCAGGTCTGATTTCTTTTGGCAAGGTTGCTTCGTTGGTACTGTATTCTACCATTAAGAGGCTCTTAATGTCTCGTTGTTCCCAACTGCTTTTTAACTTGAAAAAATGCAAAAATAGGCCAAAAATGAAAGTGAAGTTCACCCATGATCCCACCGCATTTTTGGGGAAGTGTATAAATTAAGAAGTGAAACCTCCCTCTTCTGCCCCCTCCATACCACTCCCCTCCCCATGAGAGAGCCTCTATTAGCGGTTGGGTACGGTTTCTTCCAGACTTTTTAATATACGTATAAGAACATGGCAGCCCTGGTGGCGTAGCGGTTAAAAGCTCAGCTGCTAACCAAAACGTTGGCAGTTGGAACCCACCAGCTGCTCCTTAGAAACCCATAGG
>NW_004444049.1:6716932-6718291 GCF_000243295.1 Trichechus manatus latirostris | reverse complement strand
CCCAAAACCCCCTTCAGGCTCTGCTTCTAGACAAAGGCAGTTAGTGCCCGAAGTGGTCCTGTCCTGGGAGCCAACCTCCAGTGGTAGGTTTCTGCAGGTGGATACCCTCTTGGCCAGCTGGTCACAAGGCCCTCATCACTGGTGGAGGGTGGACCTGATTGTCCCTGGCCCATGGTAGTGGTGCAGTTGCTCAGACCTGGGATAGGATACAGGTGGACAGGATGCCTAGCTTGGACAATATCCCCGGCATTTGAGAGATATTGGGAAAAATCATAATCACAAAGACAGTGGAATGGAGAGGGTGCTGCTGTGAACACCATGGATACTTTGAAAAGAGAAAAGGCAGGTTCAGGGCAATTGATCACCAACAGAAAGCAAAGAGAGTCAGAAGGATTCCTTGGCAGCGCTGAAGGAGATGCTGCTCTTCTGCAGCCAGAGGCAGCCAGCTGGAGAGAAAGCCCAGGACTTGACTGGACTAGCAAGTGTCAGAACTTCAGAGCAGGCTGAGTTCTCAGCTCAGGGAAGTCTCCCCTCCCAAGCCGGGGCCCCTGATGAGGAGGGAGTGGAACCCTGAGGCCTGTGATGGAGCTATCTGTGGAGATGTCTTGAGAAACTTGTACCACCAGATTCTCCTCTGCCTTTTGGTTTGCAGAAGTGGCCCACTCCCCCTGTTAGAAGGTAGAGGTCCCCTCTCTTGTTTAAAAACTTTGCAGCAACCTCAAATAAGGGAAAGAGGTTTATAACACAGTGCTTATCCTTCTCAGGATATCTGCCCTCACCTCCCCTCTTGGCTACCAGACCCCAAACTGGGACCAAATCTCATCATGACCTGACCAGGGAAATGCTTTGCCTGCTAAGGGAGAAGAAGGACTAATCAGCAAAGGAGCAACAGGACGGGGCCAACAGGGGCTGGTAGGGACTGGGAGAATATTCCTAGGAGTGGATTCTGAAGGTTCTGGATCAAGGGAGTCTGAATATAAACTGGATAAGGGAATGTTTAACAATATGGAGATACTGTCTCATGACATAAGTTTTAACCCAAACATAACCAATCCCATTGTTGTTGGATCGACTCTGATTCATAGCAACCCTATAGGACAAGGTAGAACTGCCCCATAGGGTTTCCAAGGCTGAAATCTTTTTTTTCACATTATTATACTTTCGATGAAGGTTTACAGAATAAAGTAGCTTATCATTAAACAGTTAGTACACATATTGTTTTGTGTCATTGGTTACCAACCCCACAACATGTCAACACTCTCTCCTTCTCGACCTTGGGTTCCCCATTACCAGCTTTCCTGTCCTCTCCTGCCTTCTAGTCCTTGCCCCTGGGCTGGTGTGCCCCTTTAGTCTCGTTTT
>NW_004444049.1:6714465-6716460 GCF_000243295.1 Trichechus manatus latirostris | reverse complement strand
TAGAACATTTTGTTTATAAACTATGTTATGCCAATTGAGCTAGATGTCCCCTGAGGCCGTGGTCCCACAGCCCTCAGCCCAGCAATTCGGTCCCTCAGGGAGTTTGGAAGTGTCTATGGAGCTTCCATGACCCCAAGGCTGAAATCTTTATGGAAGCAAACTGCCACATATTTCTCCTGCTGAGCAGCTGGTGGGTTCCAACGGCCGACCTTTTGGTTAGTAGCTGAGTGCTTAATCACTGTGCCACAAGGACTGGACATAGGAAGAGCAGGGCTTGGAAAGCAGGGCTTCGAACCAGTTTGTAACACTTCAGTGATTGCTGATGTAAACAAGGGCAGCATACATGTTGCATAGCAACCAAAACCATCGGATTTTGCCCCGAGAACTCTGCTGCTAACAAAAAGGTTGGCAATTCGAATCCACCAGCCGCTCCTTGGAAACCCTGTGGGGCAGTTCTACTTTGTCCTGTAGGATTGCTATGAGTTGGAATCGACTCGATGGCAACTGGTTTGGTTTTTTGGTTTTTGGGAAACAAACAGCGCTGCCCTGCTCAAAGATGGCAGCTGATCGGACCGCTTTGAATGTGTGTCGCTATCCACAGTCCTGCCAACAATCCAGTCTCCCACATCAGGCTCCTGAAACGTTCGGGATCCATGCGAAATCCATCCAGAGACTCAGAGCAGTGAGCAGGCTAGAATGGATTTTCTATTTTAGATTGGAAAACCTGCCAGCTGACTGAAGACCCCATAATACTCTCCCCACCCGACCCTACCCCTGCCCCAGCCAGAGAAAGCCACAGTGGAGGTGGCCAAGAAAAGAGATAAGGACCCCCGCCTTACTTACCCACAAAAAGGAAGGAAGTACTGAGACCCGCTCCTGTGTGACTGACGTTGGAAAACGCTGTGCTAAGTGAAAGAAGCTAGACGCGAAAGGGCACACATTGTGTAATTCCATTTACATGCAATGGACAGGATGGGTAAATCCAGACGGACAGAAAGCAGACGGGTGGTTGCCAGGGGCTGGGGCTTTGAGGGGAGGCTGGGAGTTACCGTTTAATGGGTACTGGGGTTTCTTGTTGGGGTGAAGGAAATGTTTTGGAACTTGATGTCGGTGGTGGTTGCACAACTTTTGTGAATGAGCTAAATGTGACCGAAATATTCAGTTTAAAATGTTAATTTTATGTTATGAGAATTTTACCTCAAGAAAGAAGAAGAAACCTCCTCTCCCTTGCCTCTCTCTGTTTCTGTCTGTCTCTATGTCTCTCTTTGTCTCTATGTCTCTCTCTGTCTCTATGTCTCTCTCTGTCTCTTGCACGTGCACACACACACACACACACACACACACACGCATGCACACACACCCCGGCCGCTGCGAGCTTCCTACTTGCACCAGGGTGAGAAGCAGCCTTAAATGAACTGGAGAGGTTGGATTATTACCGGATCTTGGGTAGAGTAACTCCTGAACCAAGACTGTTCTCGACTTGAGAAGCGACAGGTGACTTTTATATGTCTAAGAGCTATGGGCCTGCCTGAGATTTTGATCCAAGTAGGCTGGGAGAAAGGAGGCTCGTAGCGAGGACAGAATTATGCTGCCTTGAGGTAGCACCTCCCGTCCAGTTCTTTCTAAGTAGCGGCTGCTGGTGTGCTGATGGGCTTCCCAAAATCCTCTGTGGAGCTTCAGGGACAGCCTTTACCCCCATTAACAGAACGCTTTCTTTCTTCTGACTACTATCCTGGCTAAAGTATTCATCTTTTTTCAGACCCTGGTTTTGTTACAAAGCTTTCTCTCATTAACTGGTAAGCATGAGTAGGACTCAGGGGTTTCTCTGGATCCCTCCGGTGTCCCTGGAGAAGGCAGGAGGCGGGATTGAGTGTCTTAGGAGGTGAGAAGCAAGAAGGAAATTTCAGTTCATCTCGATGCTTAAAAATGGGGCTCTGCTATACATCTGGTCTTTAATAGTTCAAAAGAATGTTTTAAAAGTTATTATATATAATA
>NW_004444049.1:6623608-6713283 GCF_000243295.1 Trichechus manatus latirostris | reverse complement strand
ATAGAGTACAATCATTTGACATGTTTCTAGATACCACCAAATTGTTCTCCCAAAAGGTTGTATGGATTTCTGTTTGCAGCAGAAGTGTCTGAGCATGCCCTTCCTCCCACGCTCAGTATTCATTTGGCCAACCTGCTGGATGAAATATGATTATCTCATTGTTTTAATTTGCATTTCCCTAAGCATTATTGATGTAGAACACGTTTTTTCTTTCTTTGTCACATATTTTTTATTTTGTGAATTTCTTATTTCTACGCATTTTCTGTTTTTTTTTTTTTTTTTTTTGGTCTTATTTTTTCTCTTTCTAGAATGTTGTAGTGAAATTAGTTCCTTTACGTGGCCTTTTGCCTTGGTTGTTTGGAAAAACAGTTTGAGAGATTTTCCCCATAAGCCCTGAGGAGTTACCTTTGCCCTGGTTTTCTACACCAGAGGGTTTGTTACATTTCCTGGGTAAACTGTAAACAACTTGGTTTGATACTTTTTGTCTGGCCCTGGGCTGCAGCCTGCCCTGTGATTGGTATGCACCTTGCAGGGATTGGTTAATAGTCTATGCAGATGAAGTGTCTGTGGCCTACCAAGAGGAGATGGGTCAGTATGTGGTCCTGCTGGGAAGGGCTATGCCTTGAAATTGACAAGGAGTTGTATATATAAGCAGCCAGCCTCGCAGAGATTTTTCAGACATAGAGAAGCAGAAAGAAGAAAGAAGAGAGAAAAAGCAGACAGAGAAGACAAGGAACCTCCTAAAAGAGCTGTAACGTGGGTCAGGGGCTGTAATACTGAGGATAATGAGAGCCCCGAGAGGAGCCCAGCAGCAGAGTTGATGGTGACAGACAGCAGGGCCAAGAGGAGCCTGTCCTCAGGGAACGGAAAGGAGGCTTGCACATTAGCCAAGAGGAGCTGAGAGAGCTGTCCTGCACTGAAGGAAGACTTTGCCTACATCCTTCCTGATCCTGATCCTGAGTTGTAGCCTGTTGATCCCGATCCTGAATTGTACCCTGTTCCTTAGTAAACCGTTAACTCTAAGTATGGTCTGTGAGTTCTGTGTGGCTGTTGCAACAGATTATCAAACACAGAAGAGAAGTAGAGAGTGCCGTGGGAGGGACGGCTGGTATCAGAACTGGTAAAAAGTTTGGAGAGTGGAGGTATGTCTGACCTCTACCTCATGGGAATCAGCTTTGTGCTGATGGTGATTCGCATTATCCCCCGTGGAGTTAGACAGGTCCTGATCCTCCCACTACAACTGTTTTACAGACCTTCATACATTTTCTGGTCATCCTTTCCTGCAATTCAAGTATCTTTTCCTAATCTGTAGTTTGCTTTTCACGTTGTTTATGGTGTCTTTTGTTGAACAGAAGTACTCCATTCTAGTGGATTGCACTTATCAGCCTTGTCCTTTTTGATGTGCCTTTCGCATCTTGTTTAAGAAATCCTTCCCCTACACGGAGATCGTAGACATGCTCCCCTGTATTTTCTTCTTATAAGTGTTTTAAAATTTTGCTTTTCATCCTTTCATATTTAGGACTTCAATACACTTTTTCTTTTTTTTGGTGAGCTGTGTATCTTTGTATTAGTTTCCCAAGACCGCTGTAACAAACTACCACAAGCGGGGTGGCTTAAAACATTAGAAATTTATTGTCTCACAGTTCTGGACGCTAGGAGTCCAGGATGAAGTTGTCAGTAGGGTTAGTTTCTTCTGGAAGCTCTGTGGAA
Organism: Trichechus manatus latirostris; assembly: GCF_000243295.1. Classification (NCBI taxonomy): domain Eukaryota; kingdom Metazoa; phylum Chordata; class Mammalia; order Sirenia; family Trichechidae; genus Trichechus; species Trichechus manatus. The sequence goes on along the minus strand of NW_004444049.1, from coordinate 6,711,573 downwards.
GAATCTGTTCCATGTCTTTCTCCTAGCTTCTGGTGGCTCCTAGCAGTCCTTGGCGTTTCTTGGCTTGTAGCTGAATCACTCCAATTTCTGACTCCATTTTCACATAGCCGTCTTCCCTGTGTCTCTTCTCCTCTTTTATAAGTACAACATCCATATTGGATTAGGACCTACACTGCTCCATTACGACCTCAAGTTAACTGACATCATATTCAAAGATCCTATTTCCAAACAAGGTTATATTCACAGGTACTAGGGGTTAGGACTTCAACATATCTTTTTGGAGGACACAGTTCCAACTATAACACGCCAGAGGCACACCCTGAGACAAGGATCTGGATGCAAGCAATGAGAAAGGGAAGGAAAAGAAGTCAAACGAAGGGTGTGTTGATGAGCAGGTTACCATTGTGGGCAACTGAGACTCAGTCCCACTGGGGACCTGGGGGAGATGATATAGAACACGCCCCAGAATTGTTCTACTTGAGGATGAGGAATCAGTGGTATTTATCCATCACTGGATGAGCGCTATTCCTGGGATATTAACTCCTGGCTCTTCCAACTGATCATACTGAGTGAGAAGAAGCCCTAGGTGTCAAAGTCCTAGGTGCTTGTAGAGGACACCTTTATATATACTGGATCAGTGAGTGTGAAGGGGGAGTGGTAGGGCACCCATGTGTCTTCTACAGTGTGAGGCTGAAACCTAAGTTTATTTCGTTCAAAATGCACAACTAGTTGACTCAGCACAATTTATTGAATAGTCTGTCCATTTTCTTATTGATTTTATTTTATCAAGTTTCTGGATGTATTTGCCTTGCCCTGTACCAATAGCACAGTATTTTAATTATTATAGCTTTGTAAGTCTTGAAAATCCTGCCCTTTCCCCTGCTTGTTCTTCTTCAAAATTGTTCTATTTATTCTTGCCTTTACTTTTCCATTTGCATTTTAGGATTATTTGTCAAGTTCTTTGAAAAGCTCCACTCAGAATTTGATTGGGATTGCGTTAAATTTATAATTTGGGGACAATTGTTATGTTTATGGTATTGAATCTTTCTGTCCATAAACTTGCTACTATATCTCTTTATTTGTTCAAGTCATCTGTGTTGTGCAGTAATATTTTGTAATTTATGCTGTAAAGGTCTTATACATCTCTCTCTCTTAAATCACAATTTCTAATGGTTATTGCTGCTATTGTAAGTGATACTTTCTTACATTATATTTCCTAATCAGTTATTGCTGGGGATAGGAATATTATTAAGATTTTATATTGCTCTTGTATCCAGCAACTTACTGAACTTTTGTTCTTCTTGCTGTTTGGTGCCATTGAGTCAGTCCAATTCATAGCGACCCCATGTACAACAGAGCAAAACACTGCCTGGTCTTGCACCATGCTCACAATTGTTGTTATGCTCGAGCCCATTGTTGCAGCCACTGTGTCAATCCATCTCATTGAGGGTCTTCCTCTTTTTTGCTGATCATCTACTTTACCGATCATGATGTCCTTCTCTAGAGACTGGTCCTTCCTGATACCATGGCCAAAATACATGAGACAAACTCTCACCATCCTCACTTTTAAGGAGTATTCTGGTTGTACTTCTTCCAAGACAGATTTGTTCATTCTTTTAGCAGTCCATGATATATTCAATATTCTTCACCAAACACCATAATTCAAAGACATCAATTCTTCTTCGATCTTCCTTTTTCATTGTCTAGCTTTCACGTGCATATGAGGCAACTGAAAATACCATGGCTTGGGTCAGGCATATCTCAGTCCTCAAAGTGACATCTTTGCTTTTTTAGCACTTCAAAGAGGTCTTTTGAGGCAGATTTTTCCAGGGCAATGTGTCGTTTGATTTCTTGACTGCTACTTCCATGGGTGTTGATTGTGGATCCAAGTAAAATGAAATCCTTGACAACTTCAATATTTTCTCATTTATCATGATGTTGTTTATTGGTCCAGTTGTAAGGATTTTTGTTTTCTTTATGTTGAGGTGTAATCCATACTGAAGGCTGTAGTCTTTGATCTTCATCAGTAAGTTCTTCAAGTCTTCCTCGCTTTCAGCAGGCAAGGTTGTATCATCTGCATATCGCATGTTGTTAATGAGTCTTTCTCCAATCCTGATGCCCCGTTCTTCATATAGTCCAGTTTCTCGGATTATTTGCTCAGCGTACAGATTGAATAAGTATGGTGAGAAGATACAACCCTGATGCACACCTTTCCTGATTTTAAACCAGGCAGTATCCCCTTGTTCTGTTCGAACAACTGCCTCTTAGTCTCAGTACAGGTTCTTCAGGAGCACAATTAAATATTCTGGAATTCCCATTCTTCACAATGTTATTCACAATTTGTTAGGATCCACAGGGTCGAATGCTTTTACATAATCAATAAGACACAGGTAAACATCTTTCTTGTATTCTTTGCTTTCAGCCAAGATCCTTCTGATATCAGCAATGATATCCCTCATTCCACATCCTTTTCTGAATCCAGCTTGAATTTCTGGCAGTTCCTAGTTGATGTACCACTGCAACCATTTTTGAATGATCTTCAGCAAAATTTTACTTGAGTGTAATATTAATGATATTGCTTGATAATTTCCACATTCTACTTGATCACATTTTTTGGAATGGGCATAAATAGGGATCTCTTCCAGTCAGTTGGCCAGGTAGCTGTCTTCCAAATTTCTTGGCATAGACTAGTGAGTGCTTCCAGCGCTACATCTGTTTGTTGAAACATCTCAATTGGTATTTCATCAATTTCTGGAGTCTTGTTTTTCACCAATGCCTTCAATGCAGCTTGGACTTCTTCCTTCAGGACCATCGGTTCTTCATCATCTGCTACCTCCTGAAATGCTTGAACGTTGACCAATTTTTTTTTGGTACAGTGACTGTGTATTCCTTCCATCTTCTTTTGATGCTTCCTGAATTCTTCAATGTTTTGCCTGTAGAATCCTTCATTATTGCAACTTGAGGCTTGAATTTTTTATTCCGTTCTTTCAGCTTGAGAAATGCTGAGTGTGTTCTTCCCTTTTGGTTGTCTAACTCCAGGTCTTTACACATTTTGTTAAAATACTTTACAGTGTCTTCTCGAGCCTCCTTTTGAAATCTTCTGTTCAACTCTTTTACTTCATCATTTCTTACATATGCTTTTGTTGCCCTGCATTCAAGGGTAAGTTTCAGTCTTTTCTGACATCCGTTTTGGTCTTTTCTTTCTTCCCTGTCTTTTTAAGGACCTTTTGCTTTCTTCATGTATGACGTCCTTGATGTCATCCCACAGCTCATCTGGGAGTAATATTCAATGGTCACATCTATTCTTGAGATGATCTCTAAATTCAGGTAGAATATACTCAAAATTGTATTTTGGCTCTTGTGGACTTGTTTTAATTCTCTTCAGCTTCATCAATAAGCAATTGATGGTCTGTTCCACAGTCAGCCTCTGGTCTTGTTCTGACTCATGATATTGAGCTTTTTCATGCTGAACCTTTATGAGTCTTCAAAGTTTGTAGCAGCTCTTGGATTTTCTATATAGATATGATCAGCAAAGAATCATAATTTTTTGACTCTTTTCCCCTATTACTATACTATTTATTTGTTTTTCTTGTCTTACTGAATTGGCTAGGACCTTCTGTACAATGTTGAATAGAGGAGTGGTTGCTGGCATCTTTATTTTACTCCCGAATTTTAATGGTAATGCTTTTTAGTGTTTTAACATTAAGCATGATATCTGCTACCGGTTTCTGGGAGACATCTGTTGTGAAACTAAGGAAATTCTATTTTTAGTTTACTTCATGAGTAAGAGTTGAATTTTAGTACATGTTTTTTCTGCATCTCTTAAGATGGTGATGTTTTCTCTTCTTTAATCTGTTTATTTGGCAAATTTTATTATTTAAATATTTTTCTAAAGTTGATCTATTATTCCTAGGATAATCCCAAATTAGTCATGATGTGGCTATTTTTAAACATTCATCACTGTATTTGTTTTGCTTATATTTTACTTGAGGATTTTTACATTTATGTTTAGAAGTGAGATTGTGTCATGATTTTCTTTTCTTGTTCAGTCTTTGTCCACTGGAATATCAGTTATCTGTCTTCCTAAAATAAGAAGGGAGTGTTCTGTTTTTTATATTATTTAGAGACTTTGGATGAAATTTCATCTCAGATTTAACATTTATTAGCATAATGTTGTTCATTATCTTCTCTAATGGTTTTATGATACAGTTATTCCCAATGTTTATGCCTTCTTTCATTGGGTTGATTGGACTTGCTAGAGATTTGTTCATTTTGTTGGTGTTTTCAAAGAATATGATGCTTTTCAGCTTTTCGTGTTGTTGATTGTTGAGGTTTTTAGGAAACCCAATAAATATCATCTTTTTTTCTTACAGAAATTTTGCATCTATTGAAAAATAAGACAAAAAGGCAAGCAGATGGGAGTCCAAAATGTCATCTTTATTACTGATGAGGTTGATACTGGAGAATGAACTTATATATATGAGGGTAAAGGCACCCAGGATTGAACCCCAGAATGAGACAGATTTATGCACCCATTACAGACAGAAATGGGAGACTGTAACCCCCTACCTGACCCTGGCCCACCCTACCCAACCCTTGGAGACAGCATTTTTATGTGGTTAAGAACAATAGAGAACTCATTCTTGGCTGGAAGAGAGAGAGGGAGGGAGGGACAGGTGGAGGGAAGAGAGAGGAGAGGAAGGCAGAGCAGGACAGGGCAGGGCAAGGCAGAGCAGGGAAGGGAAGGTAAGGGAGGGGAAGAGAAGAGATGAGGAAAAGGCAAAAGCCAGGCCCAACAAGTTCATACATGCTTAGTTTCTCTGTCTGCTACAGGTTGAATTGTGTCCCCCTCCAAATTTTTGTACATGTCCTAACTCCTGGTACCTGTGAAGGTGACCTTGTTTGGAAATAGGGTCTTTGGAGATGTTATCAATTAATTTAGCATGAGGTCATACTGGAGTAGGGTAGGTTCCAATCCAAAATGAGTGGTGTCCTTATAAGAGAGGAGAAGAGACACACCTGGACAGAGGGAAGACAGCCACATGCTGAGGGAGGCAGAATTGGAGTGATATAGCTGCTAGACAAGAAATGCCAAAGAGCACCAGCCGTCACCAGAAGCTAGGAGAGAGGCATGGAACAAATTCTCCCTCAGAGCCCTCAGATAGAATCAGCACAGCTGACACCCTGATTTCGAACTTCTAGCCTCTGTCTAGAACTGTGAGATAGTAAATTTCTGTTCTTATAAGCCACCCAGTTAGTGGTACTTTGTTATGGCAGCTGTAGGAAAGGAATATAGCATCCAGTCAGGGAACTACTCCTGTCCCCAGGAGATATGAGGTAAAGGAGAGAGACCCACCATATACCACCCTCCACTTGGGAGGGAGCATCTGGAGTAGGGAGTAAACAGTCCCACCTGACACACGATGATTATCTCCAGTATTTAAAAGTTCCTATTTCATTACTTTTTCTTTTACCTTTTCCATTTCATTCCTTCTATTTTCTTTGACTTGCTCTTTAATATTTTTCTAGCTTCTTAAGTTGAATGCTTTAGTCATTGTTTCCAATCTTCATTGTTTTTTAAAAAATATCATACAGTTAAGGCTATAAATTTAGAACTAAGTACCTATGCATTTTAACGGCTTCCCACAAGTTTTGAAAAAGTAGTAGTTCATAGACATTCAGTTCTTAATATTTTGTCGTTTACGTGTAGGTTCCTTTATAATCCATTAGTTCTCTAAGGCTAACTTCTCATTTCTAAAGGAGTGGGGTTTAAAAAAACATTAAAAAACTTGTGGATCTCCAGTTTAACCATACTGTGATTAAAAAAAAAATTGGAACCTGTAAGATACAAATTCTTTGACACTTCTTCAGACTTCTTCTGTGATCTTGTAAATGGTAAATTTTTATGTATGTTCAGTGCGAGCAAGAAAATAATGAATATTGTCTATTTGTTGGGTTCAGAGTTCTATATAAAGTAGATTGAGCTTGTGAATCACATTGTTCAGATGCAGAAAATCATTACAACATTTTTTATCTACCTGATATATTAGTTTCTGATAGGTAAGTATCAAAATTTTCCTCTGTGCCTATGACTTTTCCATTTCCCCTTATGATTGAGTCAGTTTTTGCTTTGTGTATATTGAAGTTATGTTTGTTAGTTGCGTATAAATTTATGATTTGGATAATAGTGTGCTTTATCATTATGCTGTGTATTTATTTATGCCTAATAATACTTTCTGCCAAAACCTTCATATTTTCACATTGCTAGGCAAGCTTTCGTTGGTTCATAATTGACTGGTGTGGCAGAGGCTTCTAGTTGTCATCCAGTATTAATTTTCCCCTTTTTCCTTAACTACAGAACCTAAATTGTATCTGGGGTGAAAAAGTACCCAGCTAAAGGACTACATTAAACAGCCTTCCTTGTAGTGAGGTGTGGCCCTGGGAGTAAGTTCCAGCTCATGAGATGCTAGCAGGACAGGAAGGCTGCTTGAAGGGCATCAACCCAGCAGGAAAGGCAGCCTTTTACTCTGTCTCCTTTTCTTCTTCATGCAGCCTGGAACATCATGTTCCAAGGTGGCTGCTGGAACTTAAGCAGCCGTCTTGGAACATGGAGTTGCCCTGAGGATGGGACCTACTGGAATTGTCGTTGCTGTTAGGTGCCGTCGAGTCAGTTCTGACTCATAGTGACCCCATGTACAAGGGAATGAAACACTGCCTCGTCCTGCACCATCCTCACAATAATTGCTATGTTTGAGCCCATTGTTGTGGCCATTGTGTCAGTTCATCTTGTTGAGGGTCTTCCTCTTTTTCACTGACCCTCTACCAAGCATGATGTCTTTCTCTAGGGACTGGTCCCTCCTGACAACATGTCCAAAGTACATGAGACAAAGTCTCGTCATCCTTGCTCCTAAGGAGAATTCTGGCTGTGCTTCTTCTAAGACAGGTTTGTTTCTTCTTCTGGCAGTCGATGGTATATCTATATGGTGAGCAAATAATCCAAGGAGCTTGACTATATAAAGAACTATGTGGCATCAAGACTGGAGGTATACTCCTTAACAACCTGCAATATGCAGATGACACAACCTTGCTTGCTGAAAGTGAAGAGGACTTGAAGCACTTACTGAAGAAGAGCAAAGACTACAGCCTTCAGTATGGATTACACCTCAACGTAAAGAAAACAAAAATCCTCACAACTGGACCAATAAGCAATATCATGATAAATGGAGAAAAGATCGAAGTTGTCAAAGATTTCATTTTACTTGGATCCACAACCAACACCCATGGAAGCAACAGTCAAGAAATCAAACAACATATTGCACTGGGCAAATCTACTGCAAAAGACCTTTTTGAAGTGCTAACAAGCAAAGATGTCACTTTGAGGACTAAGATGCCCCTGACCTAAGCCAAGATATTTTCAATCTCCTCCTATGCATTCGAAAGCTGGACAGTGAAGAAGGAAGACCGAAGAAGAATTGATGCCTTTGAATTATGGTCTTGGCGAAGAATATTGAATGTACCATGGACTGCCATAAGAATTAACAAATCTATCTTGGAAGAAGCACAGCCAGCATGATCTTTAGAAGCGAGGATGGTGAGACTTCATCTCATGTACTTTGGACATGTTATGAGGAGGGACCAGTCCCTGGAGAAGGTCATCATGCTTAGTAAGGGAGAAGGTCAGCAAGAAAGAAGATCCGCAACGAGATGGATTCACACAGTGACTGCAACAATGGGCTCCAACATAACAACTATTGAGGATGGTGGGCGCAGGACTGGAAAGTGTTTCGTTCTGTTGTACATAGTGTTGCTTTAAGTCAGAACCAACTCAATGGCACCTAATGACAATAAGAAGGACTTATTAATTGCAGTGCCTTTTTTCAATAATGTAAATGGCGACTGTACACATGGACCTTGCCAGATGGAATACACAGAAGTCAAATTGACTATGTCTGTGGATAGAAATGATGGAGAAGCTCAATCTCATCAGTCGGAACAAGGCCAGTAGCGGCCAACTGCAGAAAAGACTATCAATTGTTGTTGTCATTGTTAGGTGTTGTCAAGTTGATTCTGACTAATAGAGACCCTATGTACAACAGAACGAAACACTGCCCAATCCTGCGCCATCCTCACAATCATTGTTGGCTTAAATCCATTGTTGCAGCCACTGTGTCAATCCATCTAGTTGAGGATCTTCCTCTTTTTCGATGACCCTCTACTTTACCAAGCACGATGTCCTTCTCCAGGGACTGATCCCTCCTGATAACATATCCAAAGTATGTGAGATGTAGTCTCACCATCCTTGCTTCTAAGGAGCATTCTGGTCATACTTCTTCAAGACAGATTGGTTCCTTCTTTTGGCCATCCATGGTACGTTCAATACTGTTCTGCAACACCACAATTCAAAGTCGTCAATTCTTCTTCGGTCTTACTTCTTCACTGTCCAGCTTTCGCATGCATATGAGGTGATTGAAAACACCATGGCTTGGGTCAGGTGCACCTTAGTCTTTGAGGTGACATCTTTGGTTTTCAACACTTTAAAGAGGTCTTTTGCAGCAGATTTGCCCAATGCAATGTGTCTTTTGATTTCTTGATGGCTGCTTCCATGAATGCTGATTGTGGATCCGAGTAATACAAAATCTTTCACAATTTCAATGTTTTCTTTGTTTATCATGGTGTTGCTTATTGGTGCAGTCATGAGGATTTTTGTTTTCTTTATGTTGAGGTGTAATCCATACTGAAGGCTGTGGTCTTTGATCTTCATCAGTAAGTGCTCATATGAAAGTTCATGTTGAAGCTGAAGAAAATCAAAACAAGTCTACAAGGACCAATGTGTGACCTTGAGTATATCCTACCTGAATTTAGAGACCATCTCAAGAGTAGATTTGACACACTGAAGCCTAATCACTGATAACCAGATGAGTTATGGGATGACATCAAGGAAAGCATACACGAAGAAAGCAAAAGGTCATTAAAAAGACAGGAGAGAAAGAAAAGACTAAAATAGATGTCAGAAGACACTCTGAACCTTGCTCTTAAATGTAGAGTAGCTAAAGTGAACGGAAGAAATGATGAAGTAAAAGAGCTGAACAGAAGATTTCAAAGGGTGGCTCGGGAAGACAAAGTATTATAATGAAATGTGCAAAGACTTGGAGTTAGAAAACCAAAAGGAAAGAACTGGAATAATGGAGCAGAAAGAAGGAAGAATTATTGGCCCCTTTTGGCAATGGAACTATTGTACCATTTCTGGATGACCTTACTTTGCATCTTTTTATGTGAGGGAGAAACATACTTCTATTATGTATTTTTTAACTAAAAAATTTTTTATTGTGGAAAATATATATGTAACAAATCAACTTATGTTAAACCACCACTTTTTTTGGCTTTTATATTCAACCAAAATTAATCCTAACTTACATCCGTCCGATGTATCTTTTTTTCATGTTTGTGCCTGTATTTTCAATTTTCTGATGTTGCTTTGTTTTAGATGCATCTGTTCACATATTTTGGATACAAACTCTGTTTAGTCACACATATATTAAAAATTTGAATAAAAGCACAAATTTGTGAATATTTTCTGAATAATTTTACCGTTATCTAGCATTGTGTCTGGGCCATAGTAGGTGCTCAGTAAATGTTTGTTGAATGATGAATGAACAGATGTGCTACAAATATTTTCTTCCATCTGTCATCTGTTTTTAGACTGTGATTATGTCTTTCGCTGCAGTGAAATTAAAGTTTTTATGTAGTCAAAAACTAAGCCTTTTCTTTTTGGCTTCTGGGTTTGTGTGTAACTTCCTAGTGAGGTTCAACTCAACCCCAAATTATAAATACATTTTTTCTGTATTTTAAGTAACATCGTTTTCTATATATCTTTATATTTATCTCTTTATATATTTGAATAAATATATGTATAGATATTTAATTAGGATTTTCTTCATGTGTGTGGAGTGAGGTAGATATCTAACTTTGTTTTCTCCCAAATGGATAAAAAACCTGTTGTGTTGAGTCAAAGCCAACCTTTAGTGACCCTATAGGACAGAGTAGAACTGCCCCATAGGGTTTCCAAGGAGCACCTGGTGGATTCAAACTGTTGACCTTTTGGTTAGCAGCCAGAGTACTTAACCACTACGCCACCAGGGTTTCCTTCCAAATGGATAGCTAATTATAACACCAAATTTTTTTTGCTGAATAATGCATTCTTTTACTAGTGAATTGAAATTTTATTATAAATTAAACCAGCTTGTTTCCTTGGTGTTGCTTGGGAGAATTAGTAACTGTAAAAATGGCAAGGTGGCATCTGGCTTCCTCTAACTCACAAGGGAGAGGAGAGAGAATCACCATCATCAACATCAACCCAAGGCTGATTCCTACAAGGTGTAGAAGTCAGACATCTCCTCTCTCCAAACTTTTTACCAAATTCTGACACCAGCCGTCCCTCCCACAGCACTCTCTACTTCTCTGCTGGATTCAATAATTTGTTGCAATGGCCACACAGAACTCACAGACAATACTCATGATTATGGGGTTTATTAGGGAAGTAACAGTTTACAATTCAGGCTCAGGAATGACTCAGGATACAGTTCTTCAATCAGGACAGCTTCTTCTCAGCTGTGCCCACCTGTAGGCTTCTCTCTAGGCCCCTTGGCCCCTCGGCCCCTCGGGCCTGGCCTCTGCATTGCTCAGGCAATTGTTACAAAGCTCTTTAGCTCTGCCAATAAGTGTCCAGACACACCCCACTCCACTGGTAAGCCTCAGCCCGAAGGCACTCAGCTCTCTCCATATGTTTGCACATCCACTGCAGCTACCTTGCTCCATGGGCTGGGAAGCCCACTGTTGTCTTGCGCTGATCTCCTGGTTCTGAAACATTGTTGTTTCTCCACTGCACTTGCTGCTGCTTCTTACCATCTTGTGCCTTCTCTGGTGTTACAGCTCTCCTGGGTATAGGAGGCTTTCAGTGTAGGGACCCCAGGTCCAAAAGACATGCTCCATTCCTGGCTCTTCTTCTTCTCGATGGTGGTGAGGTCCCCCCTTTCCACCTCTGGGATGGCTCATTTTAAGCCTAGTGGGATGGCAAAACTGACCAATCCCCTCATTAGGGCTCCATATACCTTATTTGCATGGTCCCACTCCCCCACAAGGGTGCCATGTACCTTATTTGCCTTATTAGCAAGTTGTCCAATCTCCTGGGTGGGCCACAAGCACCTTATTTGCATAGTGTCACCCAATTATTTCGTTGGAGTCACAAAACCATGCATGGCTGTTGTTGTTAGGTGCCCTCAAGTCTGTTCTGACTCATAGCAACCCTACGTACAACAGAATGAAACACTGCCCAGTCCTGCGCCATCCTCACAATCATTGTTATGCTTGAGCCCATTGTTGCATCCACTGTGTCGATCCATCTCGTTGAGGGTCTTCCTCTTTTTTGCTGACCCTCTACCTTACCAAGCATGCTGTCCTTCTTCAGGGACTGGTTCATCCTGATAACATGTCTAAAGTACGTGAGACAAACTCTCACCATCCTTGTTTCTAAGGATCATGCTGGCTGTACTTCTTCTGAGACAGATTTGTTTGTTCTTCGGGCAGTCCATGGTATATTAAATATTCTTCGCCAACACTGTAATTCAAAGGCATCAATTCTTCTTCAGTCTTCCTTATTTACTGTCCAGCTTTTGCATGCATAGGAGGCGATTGAAAATATCATGGGTTGGGTCAGGCGCACCTCAGTCCTCAAAATGACATCTTTGCTTTTTAGCACTTGAAAGGGGTCTTTTGCAGCAGATTTGCCCAATGCAACACGTTATTTGATTTCCTGACCACTGCTCGCATGAGTCGAAATTGACTCTACGGCAACGGGTTTGGTTTTGGTTTGGCTCCCATGGGCATTGATTGTGGATCCAAGTAAAATGAAATCCTTGACAACTTTAGTATTTTCTCTGTTTATCATGATCTTGCTTATTGGTCCAGTTGTGAGGATTTTTGTTTTCTTTTTGTTGAGGTACAATCCATACTGCAGGCTGTAGTCTTTGGTCTTCATCAGTAAGTGCTTCAAATCCTCTTCATTTTCTGCAAGCAATGCATGGCTAGAAGGGCCACATTAAGTAATTCACTGAGCCACAGTAACTATCGTTAAATAGATAAGTTCCCTGCTCAGCATCCCCTGCTCAGCAGTCTATAAAATGTACCCATGTGAGAAGCAACTTACTTGGCATCAAATTTAGGTCTTCAGTTTGGAGTGCCTTTCCTTGGCATTTTTTATTTGAGGTTCATTTTTGTTTCTCAGTCCATGGGGTCAGTATATATGTTGTGTCCTTCCTGCTTAGCAGTCCCACAGGCACTGGACTGGACCTCAGGTTCAGCTGCTCTGAGCGGTGACTGCCTATCTCTTTGAGGTCTCCCCAGTCCCTGCCCCAAGTGAATTTTATGCATGCCACACAGTCTTTTAAGTCAGATGATCCCAAACATACCCTTCAATTTTGGTGAAAATTCATCCACTAATTTTTGACTCAGGAGGTAATAGACAATTAGATCAAACATTCAGAAATGTTGCTTTATTCATATAGACTCATGTATAGATTTGGATTTGTTTCTGGACAATCCTGTTCCATTGTTCCATCCCTATGCCAGTACCATACTGGTTTAATTACACTAGTTTTAAATTCTAGTTGAGTACATTTCTTCCATTATTATTGCTTAAAAAATATATTCTTGGCTATTTACCCACACTTATTCTTCCAGAAGGATTCTGTAATCAAATTGTCAGATTTGATTACAGCACTTACCCCAACCAACCAGCCAACCAACCAACCAACCAGCCAACCAACCGACCAACCAACCAGCCAACCAACCAACCAACCAACCAACCAGCCAACCAACCAACCAACCAACCAGCCAACCAACCAACAACAATAACATCCAGTAAACTTCCTCAGAAAACCAACACTATTGCCATTGAGTTTACTATGATATTTAGTATATTCTTGTTAATTTGTGAAGTCTTACATCTTTATGATATTATGTCTTCCTTTGCAGGATCATGATAGCTCTCTCATTTATTTAGGTCTTCTTCAATAAACTTTTGTGTTTTTCTTCCTAGTTTTGTATTTCTTCATAGAGGTCTTATACCTTTCTGAAGGTACTATATAATTTTATTACTGTTAATGGGATCTTTTTATTCCCATTTTATTTTCTAATTATTATTGCTGGGGTAAAGAAAAGTTAAAAAACATTTTTTTAATTATCTTGTATCCAACCACCTTACTACATTCTTTTACTCTTTTTTCTTTATTTCAAGTTAATTTAATTTTTTGGGTATATAGTTGTGATAGGATGGCTTTTCCTTCCTGGAGCCTGGTGCCTAGCCAAGCTGAGGTGATAGAAAGGGGCCTTTTGTAATGTGGCTCAAGGTTAGGATGGAGCTAGGCTAGATAGTCTTCATTTGTCTTTCTGGATCCTCTCGCTACCCTTCTCTGCCCTAGCTTGGGCACCAGGAGCTAACCTCTATGAACTATATGACCTGGGTTCCCTTGCCCTCTGGCTTTTGGTTGGGTTTGGCCAATGGGAGGCACCATCAGGAAGCTGCAGGAGGGAGGAAGAGAGCCAGGGCATTTGTCCTCCTTGCTCCTTCCCTCCTGGGTTGTGGCTGGGTGGTGGCTGTTCCACTGGGCCTGGGAATTGCCTCCTTTCCTTCCCCCCAGGCTGAAGGTGGTAACACAGAGATCACTGCTCCATCTCTTGTTCCGCCTAAACTTATTCATTCTGTAATACTCCATTTTTTGCATTCTCTTTCACCACCACTTTTAGTTGCCATCTGTTTCCATTGGAACCCTGAAGCTTACGGCACTCTTGTTCAGGAGAAACACGGGCAGGAGGTGAGTCTGTGGTGAGAAAGGCCTGCCAGTGACAATGGCACCCATGGACAACATGCTCTTTTTTTAAGACTCCTATTACATCATCAATTTTAAATTTTAGTTGTATTAGACATGTTTCCTGCTTGGTTTGTCTCCTCAGTCATTGTCATGGTTTGAATTATGTCCCCTAAAAAATGTGTGTATCAATTTGGCTGGGCCATGATTCCCAGAATTGTGTGGTTGGCCTCCATTTTGTGATTGTAATTTTATGTTAAAGAGGATTAGGGTGGGCTTGTAACACCACCCTTACCCAGGACATATCCCTGATCCAATGTAAAGGGAGTTTCCTTAGGGTGTGGCCTGTATCACCTTTTACCTTACAAGAGATAAAAGGAAAGGGAAGCAAGCAGAGAACTGGGGGACGTCATACCACCAAGAAAGCAGTGCCAGGAGTAGAGTGCGTCCTTTGGACCTGGGGTCCCTGCGCGGAAAAGCTCCTAGTCCATGGGAACACTGATGAGAAGGCCAACAGAGAGAGAAAGACTTCCCCTGGAGGTGATGCCGTGAATTTGGACTTTTAGCCTACTTTACTGTGAAGAAATAAATTTCTCTTTGTTAAAGCCATCCACTTGTGGTATTTCTGTTATAGCATCACTAGATGACTAAGACAGTCATTGTCCACGGGATTCTGAGAAGCTATAGGAATACGCAGGCACAAACTCAAGGCCTGGCTTCACTTTCAACATTGTGGAAAGGGACTGTACATCACGGGGCAGAGCCCTATGCTCCCCTATGCCACCTGGACAGAGCCTGGGGAGACTGACCTCCTGGGAGTATCCACAGGCAACATACTCTTCACATCTCACGGGTGTTTGCCGCTTTGTGTGTTACAGAGGGCTTTGTGGACTCTACGTTCTTTCAATTCATTAGCAATATAGGGGAGAAAGCGATGAATTTAAGCTGGGTGCCCAGAGGTGTTTTTTTTTTTTTTAATTGTGGTAAATACATATGTAACAAAACATTTGCCATCCCAACATTTTTACATGTACAATTCAGTGACATTAATTGCGTTCATTATGTTGTTTAACTATCACCATTATCCATTTCCAAGTTTTTCCATCACCCTTAACAGAAGCTCAATGTCCCCTAAGCAATGAGTCCCCTTCGCCCGCCTCTCCCACCC
Organism: Trichechus manatus latirostris; assembly: GCF_000243295.1. NCBI lineage: Eukaryota > Metazoa > Chordata > Mammalia > Sirenia > Trichechidae > Trichechus > Trichechus manatus. The sequence goes on along the minus strand of NW_004444049.1, from coordinate 6,696,543 downwards.
ACCCCTGGTAATCACGAAGGAACTTTGGGCTCTATGAACTTGCCTAGATATTTCACATAAGTAGGGTCATACAATATTTGTCTTTTTGTGTCTGACATTTCCTTCAGCATATGTTTTCTCGGTTCATCCACGTTGTAGCATGTATCAGCACTTCCTTTCTCTTCATGGCTGAGTACTATTCCATTGTATTTGAGGTTTTTTAAAGTTTGGCTTCCCCAATTTGTTGATGCATGAGCCTCATCTACAAAACGAGGATGGTACTGTTGTCTGGGAGAGCTCTTCATAAGCTGTAAGTAAAAAGCATGATTAATATTAATAATAAAATGAAATAAAATGAGAATGAACTAGACACAGAGTCTAAGTCATTGACATCCACAAAGGAAGTACTGTTAGTACGGGCTGCAAAAAAAAAAGTGCAACCTTCAGACTTTGCTCTGAAATTCAAATTCATTTCTATTTGCTCTGGACACTAGTAATTTGATTGAAAGACAGACTTGTGACTTAGGACGAATTTGTACACAACCCTGACAAGAAGCTATCTCCAGGACCCTAATGAGCTGAGCTGCCCGTGACGTTCCTTGCTGCGGACGTTATGCAGCAATTGCTGGCATTGCTGAGCAGAATTGTTTCTCGGGGAAACCTGGGCCCAAACAGGTAGTTGGAAGAGGCTCCCAGTTGGCTGATTACCTCCGGCAAACTAGCTCTGGAGTTCCAAACACGGGGAAAACAGCACAAATGAATGGAAAAAAAAGCCGGAGACATATTGACCACTGATATGAGAGAGAAGAACGTGGTGTTCAGGAGCCCAAGGAGGAAATTTCCCCGGGGGCAGCCCCAGCTTTGCAGTCGGAGTTATTTTAATTAGATTCAAGGGCTCTTGTTCAAGCCTCGGAGTCTTAGATTTATACCAATCAATGAACTGAATTTAAATATGGAGAGTATCAAGGGACATTTGGGACTGGCTTTTCACAGAGCAAGAGGGGGCGACCATATTAGCGCCGCATCCCTGGCGCATGCGCAGTCACGGAAGCCTGCGGGAAGGTGCAGGTTGTAGAGAATCGCAACGCTGCAGGGAAGAATCCTGGATTTGGTCTCCGCTGGACCAGTTCTATGACTCTTTACTGGCCACTAGCAAAATAACCATGGGCAAGCCATCGAGTCTTCGATTTTTCCTCCAGAGCTGGCCGTAGGACTTCGCAGCTGGGAAGATGAGATGGGAGAACTGAGCTTGGCAGGTTGGCAGAACAAGCACCGGGGGGTGGCACCAGACGCGGGTTTCTGTTTGGATCCACTGCCCCATTTGACTTTATCGAATGGAAGCTGAAAATTTGGATGGTCCTATGACCGGGAGTCCCCGAGTGGTGCAAATGGTTAAGCACTTCACTGCTAACCCAAAGGTTGGAAGTTTGAACCCTACCAGAGGAACCTCGAAAGAAAGGCCTGGCGATCTGTTTTCAAGTTCTACTCTGCACACATGGGGTCTCCAGGAGTTGGAATGACTCCAAGACAACGGTTATGACTTTTCTGATCAGCCCCAGCGGGAAAAAGTCCAAAAGTCCTAAATACAGTCTCAATTTAGAACTTGCAAGTTTCGGGTCCAACTATCAGCCCACGTGCCAATCTTCGTTCCAAGCCAAGGCACCTCAGACTGTGACCTGGAGAGGAGTCTGGCCAGGTCTTCCTCCTCCCTGGCCTCCTCTTCCCCTCCTCAGCTGCAGTTTCTGACCTTTCTGACCCTCCTAGGGCGGAGCTGGTGGGGAGCCGCCAGAGGGCAGGAAAGGCCTGGCCAGGCTGACGCTGTCCTAAGATAGTTGTGTGCTCTGGGGTCAGCCTGGGGTTTAGAGCTGCCCCTTTCTCTCCTGGGGGCTGGCACGGGTTATCTGGAGACCCTCCAGGGCAGGGTCCCTCCGTAGCAGCCTCTTGCTCAGGAATGATGTTCTTTATTCCCATGCCGACTTGCTCTCTCCCCCAAAACCCAAATGAAACCCATTGCCATTGCGTCCATTCCAAGTCTAAGTGACCCTATAGGAAAGAATAGAACTGCCCCATAGGGTTTCCAAGGAGTGGCTGGTAGATTTGAACTGCTGACCTTTTGGTTAGCAGCCGTAGCCTTTAACCAGTGCTCCACCAGGGCTCCTGCCCCCTCCCCAGACCCTAGGAATCCGGGAGCCCACCTGCAGCTCACCTCTGCCAAGTCTGCTCCCAGGTGGCCCCTGACTCCACTAGCTGTGACCTGTGTGGCTGTCAATCTCCTTCTCTCTGGTCAAACTTTGGGCTGTAGACGGGCCCCTGCTTGTAAATGGGCCATGGGAACGGCAAGCCAGCCTCTCGCTCCCGTTACTGTGCCCCTAACTGCCAGGGACCCCCATCCAGCTTTTTGGGAGGTTCAGTCTCTCCATGGTTGAGGCGAGAGGCAGATACCCCCCTTACTCTGGCCCTGCTTACGGGAAGTGGAACTCCAAGCTCCCTCTAAAGAAACCCTCTTTCAGATGTGTTCCTGTCTATCCTTTTATGGTCTAGGTATTGATGAGTTGTGAAATCTCTCCAAGTCCCCCCCTGCTCGGATATTCCTGTAGGGAGGCCCTTCTCACACTTCCTCCACTGTCTGAGATCTGTTGTCTTGGTGCCTCTGGTGGGTTAGGACTTCTGCATGTATTTTTGGGGGCCATAATTCAATCCATAATGCCCCATTACCCCTTGACCCTGGTTCTTAGTTCTCTCTGCCTTCAGATCTCAGCCCTGTCAATTCCTTCCTTGTTGGTAGCCTTGGGTGTTCTTGGTTCCTTGGCGTTCCTTGGCTTGTAGACAATCCTCACATGGCGTCTGTCTTCCCCAGTATGTGTCTTTCTATGTCTATTCTGGTCTTTTTATAAGTCAGAAGTGATTAGGTTTAGGTCCCACCCTACACACTTGTATAGCTTCATTAACATGAACAAAAGGAAAATATTATTTCCAAACAAGCTCCCATCCACAGGTACAAGGGCCAGGAATTCAACACATATTTTCAGGGGACATAATTCAATCCGTAACACTATCAGGTAGCGTACATTCTCCAAATTTCTTCTTCTTCTTTTTTTCCCCCTCAGAATTGCTTTTGCAGTTCTAGGACCTTGTGTTTCATATAAAATTTAGAATCACCTTATAAAATTTTACAGGAAAGCCTGCTGGGTTTTCGATTAGGATTGCGTTAAATCTAAGTTCAATTTGAATGGAACGAACGTCGTAACAATATTGAGTCCTCCAAACAATGAACACGTTGTATCTCTCCATTTATTTAGGTCTTCTTTAATTTCTCTCAGCGATGCTTTATTCTGTAAGGAAAAAGGGGCGTGTGAAGGTTGGAGAGCCCAGGAGGGACAGGAAGAGTTCGGAGGAGCTGCCGTATTTCTTTCGATTGCCTCCCGCCCCCAAGCTCTGAGACCATGAACCACCCCCTTCTTCCTCAACACAATTCTTACCCTTTGCTTTCTCTTGCTCCAGCTTACCAGGGACTGAACAAGGACACGGGCTTTTCAGTGTACAGGTCTTGCGCATATTTTGTTAAATGTACCCTTAACACATTGCCATGGCGTCGATTCCAACTCCTGGCAACCCCAGGTGTTACAGGATTGAACTGCTCCGTGGGGTTTTCTTGGCTGTGATCTTTATGGAAGCAGATCCCCAGGGCTTTCTTCCAGAGTGCCGCTGGGTGCGTTCAAACCACCAATCTTTAGGTTAGTAAATGAACGCAAACCACTTATACCACCTGGGGACCTCTAAGTGTACCCTTAAGTACCTCATATTCTTTAATGGTGTTGGCAGTTGCATTTTTGAAACTTTCATCTCCCAATTGATTTTAGCTAGAATATAGAGATACAGTTGACTTTTGCATATTGACTTTGTATCCTACCACCTTGCTACATGAACTTCTTAGTGAAACAGTCTGAGGCCTGTGTTCACTGTTCGGGTGGATTGCACACGCGCAGCCTGTACGCACACAGCATGCCGGGCAGTGTTGCAGATGTAAGGATGTCCTCAGATCCATCCATAGGTTAATTTCATCTCATTGCACTCGGCAGAGACAAACCAAGATAAATATCCAGGCAGGGCTAGGACTGGGCTGAGGCCAGAGAGGCATAAAATTTAAGGAAGCCCTCACTCTCAAGGCTGTGCAAGTGCAGGGTCGACCTAGAAAGCAGCGAGCGCCGCCTTAAAATTTGCAGCCTCAGCAACCGGCTTCCAAGTTATTTTGAAACCCAAATGGAATTCAACTTCCTGTAAACTCCTTTTTCCATTTCCTCTGTTAGTATTAATTGGAAGACAGAAGTGCATTTGCAGAAAGCAAATAGATAGAACTATTAAAGTTGAAAAGTAATTCTTTATTTTTTAATCTCCTCTGTCCCTACGGGCATCCGTGGCACTCCAGCAGGGCATGTGTGGCCATTCCACTTCTGGGCAGTACTGCTAGAAGCCAAGACTTCTCTGTGGCGTTGTGCCAGGATTCTTGGGCTGCCCCAGACGGCAGGCCTCCCTCTAGGCTCAGCTGAGGGACATGGGCTTTTCGGAACAGCTCCTCGTCTCCACCCGACTCCCCTAATTTTTCCTGAGGCCCCAACATCTGGTGCACCAAATTCCTTCTTGGAGGCCACCACACATTGCTTTTGGGTAGAGGAATAGTCCTCCAGCTCCTTCTGAACCATTAAATAAATACCTGTTGTTAGTTGCTGCTGAGTCGATTCAGACTCATGGCGACCCCACGTGTTACAGAGTAGATCTGCTCCATAGGGTTTTCTTGGCTGTAATCTTAATGGAAGCAGATCTGTGGTTCCACTGGTAGGTTTGAAATGCCAACCTTTAGGTTAATAGTCGAGCGCAAACCGTTAGCACCATCCAGGGACCTATGAAGGCTTTACTACCAAGGATTTCAGGGAAGGAGGGATGGCGGCCGGATTTTAAAGTTGCCATGTGTCAAGTACCAGGCCAGACCCTTTGCATTTAATTCTCATAACAACTCTGTGAAGCAGGTATTCATTCATTCATTCAATTATCTGTTTAGCATTGTAAAAATGATGTGGGGGAAAGAGAATCAAGACCAACAGCCCAAAGCTGTTTCTTATGAGGTGGAGGTCAAACGTGCCTCCTCTCTCTGCCATCTTCACCAACTCTGACACCAACCATCCCTCCCACTGTACTCTCTACTTCTCTGCTGATAATTCATTGCCTTGGCTACACAGAACTCACAGACAATACTCACGATTATGGGGTTTGTTAGGAAGCAACAGGTTACAATTTAGGTTCAGAAATGCTCAGGATACAGTTCTTCCATTAGGACAGCCTGTTTTCAGTTAAGTTAGTGAGGCCATGCAGGGGTAGGTGGGTCCTAATCGCTTCCGAGTTACCATGTCTCATAAAAGGGCAGAAGAGACATATACACAGAGTCACGCAGGGGGAAGGCACCATGAGGATCTGCCTACAAGCCAAGGAATGTCCAGGACTACCAGAAGCTGAAGGAGACAAGGAAGGATCTTCCCCTAGAGCTGACAGAGAATCTGGACTTCTCCAGAAGTGTGAAGAAATAAATTTTTGTTTATTAAAGCCACCCACTTTGTGGTATTTTGTCACTGCAGACCTAGGAAACTAAGACATAGAATGACAAATTAAGGGGAAGACCAGGGCGCTATGCCGTGAGAGTATAAAAGAGAAGGAAGGGTTCAGTGGCCATTTAAAGCTAAGAAGGGAAGGTTGGGAGGCAGCCACTGAAGATCCCATCCACTTCTCAGGGATATTTCCCAAGGTGGGCTGGGCAGGGCCAAGGGTTTTGGAGGGTCCAAGCTGAGCTCACCCTGAGGCTGTTGGTCACCAGCCAACTCTAACAAAGGACACATCACTGGAGCCAAAAGGTGCCAAAAGTCTTTTCACAAAGAGGTTGGGGATTATCATCAGATAGGGTGGAAAAGTAGACTGGGAAGGCTCAGAATGCAGAGGAAGGGAAGAGTGAATTCGCTAATGATGGAAGATATTTAGAAATCTTTGCAAAAGACAGCACTTTAAAAAAAATTTTTTTAATTGTACTTTAGAAGAAATTCTACAGAACAAATTACCTTCTCATTAAACAATTGTACTAATTGTACATATTGTTTTGTGACATTGGTTGCCAACCCCACGACATGTCAACACTCTCCTCTTCTCCACCTTGGGTTCCCTGTTACTGGCTTTCCTATTCCCTCCTGACTTCTAATCCTTGCCCCTAGGCTGGTGTGCCCCTTTAGTCTTGTTTTGTTTAATGGGCCTGTCTAATCTTTCACTGAAGGGTGAACCTCAGGAATGACTTCATTGCTGAGCTAAAGGGTTGTCCGGGGGTCATACTCTAGGGGTTTCTCCAGTCTCAAGATAGAACATTTTTGAAGGAAACCCCCTTAGGGCATCCCCTTTGGTGACATACCATCATGGAAGGAACCAAAGAAGATGTGAGCAATTTAAAGAACTTCTCAACTTTTAATTAGACACAGATGTAGTGACCTCACTCAAATAAAGGCCCAATCTCACCAAGTTCTAACCCCTATTGCAGTAGCAAAGGATGAATTACAGTACTCTCCCAAAATGGCGCCTGGGGCCCAGCCCTTGAATTGGTGGATTCAGGTTACTTGACCCAAAGCAGGTCCTTACTGACAGATCTTTTTGATTGTGAGGCTCCAAAATAGACCCAGAGCCTGGGCCTGCTTGTGGAGTGGGAGAAGGGAGAAGAGGAGCCTGCACAGTCAGGTAAGCTTACACCACATTATCACATACCCTAAGTATCTCAGATGGCAAAATCTTTTTTTCTTTTTTTAATCTACAGATCCTGTCTTTATTATCTGTCAATATTATGTTGTCTACTCTTTAAAAGGACAGTAATTTTTTTGTGTGATAAATATGTATGTAACTAAATATTTGACATTTCAACAATCTTCACATAAACAGCTCAGTGACATAGTGTTCATCGTGTTATTCAACCATCACCCCTATCTGTTCCCCAATTTTTCCATTCAACTCCTTTCTTGACTGTGAGAACTAGAACTAGGGTTCATTACCAGGACAGCCAGGCTCGGGAGTGCTGGACATGATAAGGAAGGAAAAAGACCACACCCCAAAGGAGCTGCAAGAAGTAGCCAGCATGTGGTACCAGCATACCCTGGGATTGAATTTTGAGGGTGCTTAACAGCAACGACCCAACAATCAACAGGACCAGACCAGAACACAAGACAAGAAAAACCAAAAACCTATTGCCATTGAGTCGATTCCAACTGATAGTGACTCTATGGGACAGAGTAGAACTGCGCCATGGTCAGATGGTGAATTCTTGAAAGGGCTAAATAAAAGGAAGATTTTTTGAGGACCCTATAAGTTTTGGGAGCTGGTGGCATAGTGGATAAGAGCTCAACTGCTAATCAAAAGGTCAGCAGTTTGAATCCACCAGCCGCTCCTTGGAAACCCAATGGGGTAGTTCTGCTCTGTCCTTCAGGGTCGCTATGAGTCAGAATCGACTCGACGGCAACGGGTTTATAAGTTTTGCTCCTTCCTTCCTGTCATAGATTGAATTATGTCCCCCCAAAAATGTGTGTATCGATCGGACTGGGCCATGATTCCCAGTATTGGGTGGTTATCCTCCATTCTGTGATTGTAATTTTATGTTAAGGAGGATTAGGGTGGGATTGTAATACCCTTACTAAGGTCACATCCCTGATCCAATGTAAAGGGAGTTTCCCTGGGGTGTGGCCTGCACCACTTTTTATCTTACAAGAGATAAAAGGAAAGGGAAGCAAGCAGAGAGTTGGGGACCTAATACCATCAAGAAAGCAATGCCGGGAACAGAGCGCGTCCTTTGGACCTGGGGTCCCTGCGCAGAGAAGTTCCTAGTCCGGGGGAAGATTGATAAGAAGGCCAATGGAGAGAGTAAGCCCTCCCCTGGAGCTGACACCCTGAATTTGGACTTTCAGCCTACTTTACTGTGAAGAAATAAATTTATCTTTGTTAAAGCCATCCACTTGCGGTATTTCTGTTACAGCAGCACTAGATGACTAAGACACTTCTCCACAGCTTCAGAGCTTCCTTCATTATAAAAATCTTTCTTTTTTCAAGTTTCGATAACTTTTCAAATATATGATTTTAGAAAACAGTAAAAAAATGCCCATTCAAGAAAATTTGGAAAATATACTAAAAAGTAAAGAGCTAACTCTGTTTGCTTCCATTTTATTATCTGTCTGTCCAACTACAGTGTAGACTCCATGATCTCATCTCCTACTAGTGCCCATGACCTTATCACCTCCTATCTGTCTCCTTGCTGTTCATCCACCACACCTCCTGCCACAGGACCTTTGCACTGGCTGTTCTGAACACTCTGAATCCCTCTTAAACTGCTCCATTATGTCTTTCTTCCCCCCATAGTGCTCATCACTTTCTAGCATATTAGATAACTTACTTCTTTATTATATTTATTGTGTGCTGCCTGTTTTCCCCTGCTAGTCTGCCATTATTGAGATGAGGAAGTCTAGGGGAGGATCAAGGACTCGGTTCTGGACTTACTAAGGTTTAGATGCCTGTTAGACACCCCAGAGGCAATGTCAAGTGGGCAGCTGGTAGAAGTCTGAGACCTGGGAGAGGGCGGTGGGCTGGAGAGCTCTCAAGAGTCCTCAGGATACGGCTGGTATCTGAAGTCACAGGACAGTCGGGAGGAGCCAGCTAGATAAATCATGGTGCATCTCCACCCTCCCCCTCATTCTGCTCCAGCCACACTCCTCCTTTGACTCTTGGAATGCCCCATGCTCTGTACTGCCCCAGGGCCTTGGCTTATGCTGTTCCTTCTACTGAGAACACGCTTGCCTCTCCTCTTAGTTTCTAGGCTCAACATCACTTCCTCAGAGGGGCGACTCTGACTTCCCTGGCCACACCAAAGCTCCCCATTACTGCAAGTTAAGGACAATTTCCCGTGCTGGTTACAGCCCTTCTCCTTGGTAACAGGGGCCACAGTTGCCATTTAACTCCTATGCATGTGATGTTGTGGTTTCGTCCCCCGCTGAGACCGGCCCTCTTTTCTCCCACAGCATAGCTCAGACGGCGCTTTCCGACCCCCCAGAAGCACATCCATGGACTCCCATTGTTTCCCAAGTAAAGCCCAGGTGCCTCAACCAGGGAATCCCTGGGTGGTGCAAACCGTTAAGCACTTGACTACTAGGCGAAAGATCGGTGGTTCGAACCCAACCAGAGGCTCCTCGGAAGACAGGCCTGGCAATCTGCTTCCAAAAGGTCACAGCCTTGAAAACCCTATGGTGTAGTTCTACTCTGCACATGGGGTCACCGTGAATTGAACGACTCAACATCTAACAACAACAGCCCCAGCCAGGCATTGGGTCCCTAACCTAGAACTCATCTTTTGCCCAGATTTCTCTCGCCAAGATATCTCTTCCACGCTGCTGGAGCTGCCCGCTCTCCCCGACAGGCTCTGTGCGTCCCTGCCCCACACTGCACAGCTGTGGGCTGACCCAGTTAGCAGCCTCCCCGTGTCCCCAGTGCGGATGCTGTGGCACCAGCAGCCAACTCTAAAGAGTCACTTCAAACGTGCCTCTTCCCTCCCCCCGCCGGGCTTCCCCAGACCTCCCACCTAAAAGCACCGCCTTGCTCCTCTGTGTCCCTTGGGGCTCTGTTTATCTGCCCCTCTGGAGCCCTTAACACAGCCGACCCTTTGTGAATACTTCTTGGCAAATCCACCTTGTGTCCTTTGTTCCTTGAGGACAGCAACTGAAATATGCTGGGTCGGTGCAGATGGAATTGACCCGAGTGATGCTGTGTGGATGTGTGTGTCTTTAACACAGAGCTTATACAGTGAAGGCAAGCTATCACCCAGTGTTCAGAGAAGCCTATAAAAATCTCAGCCTCTGCTTCTGGGCTGCTGGATCCAATGGGTCACGCTGACCTTAGAAGTAAGTCCCACAAACCCCTGTGGTGGTGTTTTTGTAATGAAATATTTCCAGCATGCAAAAAGAAGCATCAGGAATAACATAACGACCAGGGGCTAGGAGGGGGCAACGGAAGTTATTGCTGAAGGGGCACTGAGTTTCTGTTGAGGTGGTGATAAACTTTTAGAGAGGATAGCAGTGATGGTTGTACAACATGGTGGATGTAATTAACGTCACTGAATTGTACACTTGAAAATAGTTACAACGGCAAACTTCTTGTTTTATACTTATGTGTGTGTATATATATATATATATATATATAGTTGTTGTTGTATGCCGTCAAGTTGCTTTCGACTCTTAGCAACCCCATGTGACAGAGTAGAATGCCCCATGGAGCTTTCTAGGCTGTAATATTTATGGAAGCAGATTGCCAGGTCTTTCTCTTGTAGAGCCGCTGGAGGGCTAGGATTCGAACCACCAACCTTTCAGTTAGCAGCTGAGCGTTCAACCTTATTACTGCAATAAAAGAAAAAAAAAAAAAGAATATAATGAAAATCCATGTACCACCACGGGCCTAAGGAGCAAACATTCTGACATTTCCTGAAGCCCCAGTGTGTGCCTTCTATCCTACTGACTGTCTTCTCTCCAAGTGATTCCCTTCCCCCATTGGTGTTTGTGATCCCAGGCAGGCTCGTACGCTTTTATTAAATGAACGTCCTCATAAACAACCTGTAGTACTGTCCTGTGTGTTTCTGAATTTTATACACATGGCATTATATGCTACAGGTCCTTCAGCAGTGTACTTTTTTCATTCAGCGTTATGTTTTTTGAGATTTATCCATGTTGTTACATGTAGCTTTTGTCCATTCCTTTCACCTGGGTGTGTGGTACGCCGTTGTTTGAATATACCATATTTTATGTAGCCATTCTCCTATGCATGAACATTCTGGACGTTTCCAACTCTTTCACTAGAACAGACAATGCTGCAATGAACATTTGTGCGTGTGTGTGTGTGTGTGTGCATCTCTAAGGGACAGACCCAGGAATGGAACAGAGGAACTAGGGTATGTGCATCTTCACTGTAGCAGATGTGGCCAAACTGTTCTCCAATCTGACATACCAATCTGTATCCTGAGCAGCAGGGTGTAAGGCTTCATGTCGAGGCAGAGGAGCTGATTCCCAAGGCTCACATTCACCCCTGCTCCAGATATTCTCTTCTTCACTGCTGTTCTCTCAGGAAAGGCATCCTCTGTGGGTGGCATTGGCACTAGCGGGTGTATTGGTTTCCTATGGCTGCTGTAACAAAGTATCACAAGCTGGGTGGTACAAAACAACAGATTCAGGAGGCTAGAAGTCCAATATCCAGGTGTCAGCAGGGCCATGCTCCCTCTGAAGGCTCGAGGGAAGAAGCCTTCCTTGCCTCTTCCTAGTTTCTGGTGGCTTCCCACAGTCGGTGGTGCTCCTTGGCTTGTAGAGATATCACTTCATCTTTCTGTCGGAGCATCCTCTCCTCTTCTTATAAGGCCCCATCCTAATCCAGGATGACCACATCTTGATCCTTAACTAATTTCATCTTTAAGGACCCAATTTCCAAACGAGGTTACATTCTGAGCTTCTGGGTGGACATGAATTTTTGCAGTAACTAGTTACTATTGAGTTGATGCTGACTTATGGTGACCCATATGTATCAGAGCGGAACTGTTCTCCACAAGGTTTTTAATGGCTGATTTGTCAGAAGTAGATCACCAGGCCTTTCTTCCAAGGTCTCTCTGGCTGTACTCAAACCTCCAACATCTCGGTTAGCAGCCAAGTGTGTTAACCATTTGCACCACCCAAGGGACACTATTCAATCCACTACAGGGGAAAAGTGTTTCCCTGGAACTTCTTTTGACTATGGAGGTGATGTCTTTTGACCAGAATATTCTAGAGGGAAGGCCTTGTTTCTGAGTGCATAAAGGCAGCAGAGGGAGCCTGGCTGACCAGCAAATGGTTCCTGCTTTCAAGAGAGTTTTCAGGGCACCCGCAAGGGCTCTGTGCGCGGTGCAATGGATCACTTTTGTGTGGTCTTGCTAGCCATGGTCTTGTAACTCCCACCCAAGTGATTGGGTGGGACCATGTGATTGGGTGATTGTGGCCCACCAAAGGGATTGGTCAGTTTTCCCAGAGGTGTGAAAGAGAGGAACCCACCACCACCAAGAAAGAACAGCCCGGAGTGGAGAGCGCATCTTTGGACCCAGGATCCCTGCACTGAGAAGCTCCTGGAACCGGGAGACAGAGAGAAAGAGCTGTAACACTGCAGGCAGCGAGAAGTGTTGGCAGCAGAGACTGGCAGAAGAACTCACAGTGGGCTCACACAGCTGGGCAGAGGCTGTCCTGATGGAAACACTGTATCCTGAGCATTCCAGAGCCTGAATTGTAACCTGTTACTTCCCTAATAAACCCCATAATCGTGAGTATTGTCTATGAGTTCTGTGTGGCCACTGCAATGAATTATCAAACCCAGCAGAGAAGTAGAGAGTGCCGTGGGAGGGACGGTTGCTGCCAGAAATGGTAAAGATGGCAGAGAGAGAAGGCATGTCTAACCTCTGCCTCATATGAATCAGCCTGGGGCTGTTGATCTTGATTCTCCTTCCCCCTTGTGAAGTGAGAGGAAGTCAGACACCGCCCCCCACCCCCAACCCCTGCCATTTTTACACAGTGAATGTGCATGCTGACCCCCTACCTGTCCCTGCAAGTGAGACCCCTTGAGGCACACCCCAGCCTGGCTCCGCCCTGGAGTCTTGGTGCCCTGCTGCTCCAGGCAAGAATTGCTCACCAACTGCCGGCAGTCGGGTTTGGCAGATTTACAGGCACCAAACAAAAAAATATTTGCTTAATAACGTGCTTGCTGTGAACTGTTTTTGTGCTCAGGAGCTCTGACAGACAATGCAAAGTGTTTCGGCAAAGAAGAGGCAAGTGCCTTTGAAATTAGTATATTCAAAGTAACTGCTCAGCTCAGGCCTTTTGATATTGCTTTAAGAAATCTGTTTTGCCCATAAAATCATGGTTCTGCTGTTTGTGCCATTCAGCTGACATTTATTCCAATGTTCAGATAGCGACTCCTTCCACTTTACCTTCTGTAATTCAGAATTGGAATCTTTAAGTCCTCGGAAAACTGTTTTTGTAATATTCCAAAGTGAGAACACTTGCACACGTGGGCTTTTTAGAACAGGAGTAAATTTTAAATTCAGGGCAAAAGTAAGTTTTTATGTGCCATCTCGTCTGTACGGTAAATCACGAAGTGTTTATTCTCTCTTCTTTGAGTATGTCTCAATTGCTTTGGTTTTCATGAGAATGAAATTGCTGATTATATGGAGTTGAGATGGGCTCAAAAGCTGCTTTATATACTCTGTATGATTTGAGCATTTACTTGTGTAGCCGACGCTACCCCAGGCCTCCCCAGGCTGTGGGCGCATTGGGGGTCACAGGTCCAGTAACACCCCAGTTCACTGGTTCTTGCCCCCACCCTTGCTTGGAGATGCACCTCTCTGCAAAATTCTGTCCATCTCCCTGTCTCAGTCCGGGGTCTCTAGAGAGACAGAACCAGTGAAATCTGCTGCAAAAGACCTCCTTAAAGTGTTAAAAAGCAAACATGTCACTTCAAAGACTAAGGCACGCCTGACCAAGCCATGGTATTTTCAGTCACCTCATATGCATGTGAAAGCTGGACAATGAATAAGGAAGACTGAAGAACTGACACCTTTGAATTATGATGTCGGCGAAGAATATTGAATATACCGTGGACTTTAAGGAAAAGGAAAAATGTGTTTTGGAAGAAGTACAGCCAGAATGCTCCTTAGAAGCGAGAACAGTGAGACTTCAGCTCACATACTTCGGACAAGTTATCAGGAGGGACTAGTCCCTGGAGAAGGACATTGTCTTAGTCATTTAGTGCTGCTATAACAGAAATACCATAAGTGGGTGGCTTTAACAAAGAGAAATTTATTTTCTCACAGTCTAGTAGGCCAGAAGTCCAAATTCAGGGCGTCCTCTCCAGGGAGAGGCTTTCTCTCTCTGCTGGCTTTGGAGGAAGGTCCTTGTCATCAATCTTCCCCTGGACTAGAAGCTTCTCTGTGCAGGAACCCCAAGTCCAAAGGACACGCTCTGCTCCCAGCACTGCTTTCTTGGTGGTATGAGGTCCCCAACTCTCTGCTTGCTTCCCTTTCCTTTTATCTCTTGTAAGATAATAGGTGGTGCAGGCCACACCCCAGGGAAACTCCCTTTACATTGGATCAGGGATGTGACCTTAGTAAGGGTGTTACAATCCCACCCTGGTCCTCTTTAACATAATCTAATCTTGCCTCATTAACTGCAGGCAGAGATTAGGATTTACAACACATAGGAAAATTACAAACAAAATGGAGGACAACCACACAATACTGAGAATCATGCCCTAATCAAGTTGACACATATTTTGGGGGGACACAGTTCAATCCATGACAAATATCATGCTTGTCAAAGTAGAGGGTCAGCGAAAAAGAGGAAGACTCTAGACAAGAGGGATTGACACAGTGGCTGCAACAATGGGCTCAAGCATAACAACGATCATGAGGATGATGCAGGACAGGGCAGTGTTTCGTTCTGTTGTACACAGGTTCACTATGAGTCGGAACCCACTCGACGGCATCTAATAACAACAGACAGCAACTAACGACAAGAAGCCTGGACACAGAACATGCCTTCAGGAAACTCCCTTTTTGCCCTTAAGGCTTTCAACTGATTGATTGATTGATTACATTATTTTAGATTCCATTATGGAAAGTCATTACAAGTAGTCCACGATCTCAGGACATATTCGAGTTACGACGAACCAAACTTACAGCCATCTGTTTCCTTTCTTGTGTGTGCAATCTTACAATCAGTAATATGTACTACATACAACGTTGCAGCACGTAATTTGCTGAAGTTATCATTCTCAGATGTTCACTTGCAGATGTTCAATGTTATGATTTACTGTTCAAAACACTGCTGTATAGCAGGCAATAATGAAGACAAAAAAAAAAAAAAAAGGTATTTGACTTACTTCAGAACCGACTCAACAGAGTCTTTGGAACGGAATCCCCTCATAAGTTAGAGACTACCTGTACATTAAATTGCGGAAGGTAATCTGCTTTACCTAAGACCAGCTGATTTAACCACATGTAACTACTCCATGCCACCACCTGTCCGTCAGTTTTTCATACTGTGGTGGCTTGTGTGTTGCTGTGATGCTGGAAGCTATGCCACCAGTATTTCAAATACTAGCAGGGTCACCCATGGTGGACAGATTTCAGAGGAGCTTCCAGACTAAGATAGACTAGGAAGAAAGCTGTGGCAATCTACTTTCGAAAATTAGCTAATGAAAACCTTATGGATCACAACAGAACACTGTCCAACTCGCTCGCTTTGGTCACGTCATTAGGAGGGATCAATCACTGGAGAAGGACATCATGTTTGGTGGCGTAGAGGGCCAGCAAGGGCATGAGAGACTCTTGGTGAGAAGGATCGGCACGAAAGCAAGGGACTGGAACATGCCAGCAATTGTAAGGATGACACAGGACCACGCAATGCTTAGTTCTATTGTACATAAGGTCATAGTTAACTAGACGGCAGCTATCTATCTATAACTACTTCCTAACAACACGTGTAACTACTCCATAACAGCAACTAGACTAGTGTTTGGCCAAACACCTGGGACCATAGCCTCACCAAGCTGACACAAAATTAACCATCACACTCCCCAGATATTCCTGGTTGGCCCAGGATGCTACCACCTGGCATCTGCTGAGCACCCACCCCACTGAGACTTGGTGCTACAGTGCCTGCTTCTGTTGGGCAAGGCAGTGCCTTCTCTTGGTCCAGCCTCCTGTCTTCTGCCCTCTGGGTGCTCCAGGCTGCAAGCTGGGGAGAAGATCCCTCTCCCTGTCTGGGGCAGGCATTAGGCCGTACCATTGACCCTCCAAGCCCAGCAGGGTTTCTAAGAACAGCTCTTTCAGGGTCTGCTCACGGCCCTCTCTAGGGCCCAGGGGACTTGGCTGAGGCACCTGGTTGAACCCTTGCGCTCTTGCCCCCTGCAGGGCACTGGCTAATGGGTGGGATTCTTCTGCTTGTTCCTACTTCCTGATTCTCCAGTAAACAGACATCCCAGAGCCACCTTACCATTTGCCAGAAGCTGCTCCATCCCAGCCCAAGATCAAGGTACTTGGAATACAAAGTTCCCTCATGCCTGGAAATGCAGATCATCTCATTAACTGTCTTCCTAAATGCTGAGCATCTCAGAGTCTTTCCACGGAGCATCATTCTGATGCTATTTACTGCTGGGTGCAGCTTAGCACAAGGTGTACCATGTAGAACACCTTCTGAGGGCTCGCAGCGAGGATGAGATGGCAGGAATCTGAGACAGGAGGCCTCTCCTGTCTTAGTTCTCCAACTAATGGGTGAGTTGTGCTAGTTGACCCCTCTTTGTAGTTGTTGTTGTGAGCTGCTATCAAGTTGCCCCCAACTCTTGGTGACCCCATACTCTGCCCCCAACTCTTGGTGACCCCATACACAGCAGAAAGAAACACTGCCCAGTCCTGGGCCATCACCAAGATGGGTTGGGGGTTGGACCTTTGTGCTCCATAGGGTTTTCATTGGTTAATTTTCAGATGTAGATCACCAGGCCTTTCTCCCTAGTCTTAATCTGGAAGCTCCACTGAAACCTGTTCAGCATCATGGCAACACACAAGCCTCACTGATAGACAGTGGTGGCTGTGCATGAGGTGCACTGGCCAGGAATCGAACCCAGGTCTCCCGCATGGAAGGTGAGAATTCTACCACTGAACCACCAACGCTCCTCTCCCCCCCTTGGTGCTAATGAATTGCAGAAACCCAGTGAAGAAGTGAAGCTAGTCAACTCCCACCTTTGTGGAGGTAGAAGGCATCCATCAGTTGAAAAGAACTGGGCAATAGTATGAGGTGGACCTGGACACAGGCCCCATGAAGACCTGTTTTAAGTGATGGAGCCCCCAGTCACAGCCAAGGACCCCATCTGGCCTGGCCAGGGCTCTCTTCAGTTAAGAAGGAGAAGTAATGTGCTTGAGAAGGAAATCCCAAAACTGTTTGAGATGACATAACTGTTTTGTTGGTTGAGAACGAGTTTTAACCCAGCAAAAATTTAGAATTAAGTATAGTGGTGATGAAGTATATAGATCAAAATGTATAGCATTTATACTTTTGTGTTAAGCTCAGAAATACACTTTTTATACTTGGCATTTTAAGAATTTAGGAAGTTTGAGAGAATTTGGCATATCTGAGCATTCACATCAGGCTTATGGTTCTAACTTAAAATGTGCTCTTGAGTCACTGATTTCGACCTGTGATTGTAAGTTGAAATCTTATTAAGTTGGTAAACAGTTTTTGAATAGTTAAAAATCACCATAATTGTAAGTTTAATGTATTTGAGTTATCAGAATCACTTTAGGACTTGGGAAGATTTGTAGTCAGATAATTGAAAAACTTAGAAAATGGAATATAATAAACTTTGATTGCAGCTTAAAATGTTTAAAGGAGTTTAATTAACTAAGTAGGTAAATGGTACAAACATTAATCAAAGTTCTTCTTGAAAATGATTGTTAAAATGTGTTAGAGCTATTCATAGAATAAGATTTGTGAGTTGTGTTTAAAAGCTCAAGGAAGCATTAGGGCTTAAAAACTAACTTTAAAAACCCAAGTATTTCTGGAAAGTCTTTTCTCTGCTTAAAAGCTGCTCTCAAGAACACTGAAAAAAATCCCTTGAAGCTGGGCCAGCAAAGGCTCCAATGAAGACGGCTCTGCAGCCATCTGCTTAACTGATGCCCAGGAGGAAAGAAGCAATGGGGCAGCAGGAGGTGCCCTCAGGACAGGGGGATGTGAGCCCCAGGCCTGGGCTCCCCCACCCCCCTAATTCTGTGGCACTAAACAAGTCCCCAAACCCAGGGAAAAGGTGGGCAATCCCAGGGGAAATAGAGGCTTAAACTGTAAATTAAAACGAAGTAAGAACAAGCAACCCACTAAAACCCACTGCGCTGAGTCGATTCCGATTCATAGCGACCCTGTAGGGTTTCTGAGGCTGTAAATCTCTACGGAAGCAGACTGCCACATCTTTCAAACCGCCCACCTTTCAGTTAGTTGATCGCTTTAACCACTGCGCCACCAGGGCTCAAAACAAGCAAAGTAGGTTCTATTTCTTTCTCACTTGAGGTTGTGACCTGAGAATTGTACCTACAACCCGTGTTTCCTCCCAGGGGTCAAGGGGGAAAAGTGAGGTGGCCTTGAAGGTGCTCAGCTGCTGGGGGAGCAGCAAATTCCTTGTTTCTCTCCTCTTCCCCCCCTCCTCTCCTCTCTCCCTTGCCTCTTCCTTTACCTCTTTAGCCTCTTTCTGGAGATGGCTGGGCACCACCAGGACCTCAGGGAGCTTCTGGGAAAGCAAAATAGTCCCACACGGACTCTGGGTTCCAGAATCAGGACTTGTGATGGCAAAGGGGTGTGATATTCCTCAGGCAAGGGACTAACTGGAGGTGCCCTTGATGCCGAGTTCCAGCTCTGGGGTGCCATGGCCTCTGCTGAACTGTTGGACCACGTGAGGAGCCTGAGGAGACTTCAGGTCCTTCTTGTCCTTGTCATCATCTTCCCTAGTTGCTGCAGACACCTCACCATTGGTGGAGAATTTCTGGCAGCTGTCTCTGGTCATTGGTACTGGATTCCCAACCTTGACAATGACACTCTCCTCCCAAACGCCCTTCAGAGTTTTGGTCTCATTGCCCTCCTGAGGGTCTTCATCCCCCTGGACTCACAGCAGAAGCCAGAGTCACCAGAGCAATCAGGAGTGTGCTGGCGAAAGGGGAACCATTGTCATCGAGAAGCTCGGAGGTGCTGATTTCTGCAGGCTTGGGGAGATGCTGCAACAGAACAATGCAGTGTGGGGATGATGGGGATGATGTTGTTAGCTGCTACCGAGTGGATTCCAACTTACGGTGATCCATGTGTGCAGAGCAGAACTGCTCCGTAGGGTTTTCAAGGCTGTGACCTTTCAGAAGCAGATCAACAGGCCTATCTTCCAAGGCAACTCTGGGTGAGTTTGAACGGCTAACCTTTTAGCTGATTTAGGAGATAATATTGGAGCCATTATTCCCTGTCCTTGAGCATAAGTCGTGTGACCCAGCTGGAGCTGGACTCACCAGGACTCACAAGGACACGTCAACTGGGCCTTGAAGTATAAAGACAATAGCTAGGACAATCCTGGAAAACATCTTTCAGGGAACTTTTCAAATAAACTAATCAAACATCACAAAAGACCCGCATACTTTCCACTCACATCTTTTTCTATTAGCATTTAGTGAACAGCAAGATATGTTGGACCAATGAAGACCCTCCTGATGGTCCTTACTGAAACGTGTACCAATGATTATTAGGAAAGATAAAATTCAAAATGTAGAATCACAGTGACTTAACGGTTTTTAGCCAATCTGTGAAAAGGTGAAGCTTTCAATGGTTTTGCCCATTTGTTAGCATATACTGATGATTCTGTAAAGTTCCTCATACTCGGACAGACATGGCTCTGGCAGCATGCCTTGTCCGTTTCCTACTTTTGCCCCTTTGAATATATTCCAAATAAAACCTTTTTGCTTTACTCTAACTTTGTGATGCTTTTATCCTAGAACACAGCTTGTAGTTGAGTGCGTAACTGTTCACATCTCACCTTGAATTGTAGATGAATCACCACCCTCAGCCTTTCTACAATGCATTGGTAACATCCAGCAAAAGCCATCCCAATCCTTATAATTACTAACTAACTGACCAGCTGTAATCCAGTCACTTCTGACCAATAGCAACCCCATGTGTGTCAGAGTAGAACTGTGCTCCATAGGGTTTTCAGTGGCTGATTTTTCAGAAATAGATCATCAGGCTTTTTTTCTGAGGTGCCTCTGGGTAGTCTCAAACATCCAACCTTTTGGTTAGCAGCCAAGTGTGTGATAACGGATAGAATCAAAACAGAGGCACCGGATCTATCTGTAAAATGACTGAGCTAATTCTAAGAGGTCAATGTAACCTTTCCCCAGCCTCTACCTTTGTTGCCTAGGAACCAAGCCCTATTATTGTTAAGGCAATAAGTTTCTTTGCCATCAGGCTAATGAATGTGGAATCTTCATGGAAACTCATTTGTTCCCTCTGAGCAAGGTAACTTTTAACAGACCACTCCTGAAAATTTCCATCATGTCATTGCTTTATTATCAACATGAAGCCCCTCTTGACCCCATGTCTTTCAGCCAATCAATGTATTCATGTAACCAGTAATGTCAAAGATTCTGCTTTACTTTGTCTCGCCTTTACTGACCTCAGTCACTGTAAACCAGTCAGAATATTGTGTTTTTTGTACTTCCTCCTCAAGCCCTAGGAAACCACGTGCTCCCAATTGCTCCGCCTTGGATTCATGTGTTCCCTTTACTGGAACTCCATGTTTCCCCGTTGCAATGTTTTTTTGTGCAGCAGCTGCCTCTATTCCGTCAATAAAAATGTTTACTTTCAATTTTAACCAGGCTTCGTGAATTTGCTTTAAGACACGTGTTAACCGTTTGCACCCCCTAGGGGCTCAGCCTGCATAACATGACCTTAAGGCAAGGTCCCTGGAATCCGTTTGGGTTCAAGTCCTGGCTCTATCACTTACTGACTGTGTGACCTTGGCACGTTTCTTCCCCTCCCTGAGCTTCCGTTTTCCCATGTGTAAAATGAGGATTAAGTTTGGAAGGATGTCTATCTGCCCCCACCTCCCCTCCCCCGCGGCGCTGTTCCGGCCGATGGACGTGCCGGGAAATGAGCCGTCCGAGTTGCAGTGGGTGGCAGCGGCCACCGCGTTGCGCAGGTGCTGTATCTGCGCCCTGGCGGCGACAGGGCGCTCCTCATTACTTTGGTGCCCAGCTGAGGGTGCCCAGGGCCGGCCACCGCCTGAGCAGCCGCACGGTGCTCGGGCGCAGCCCTTCCCCCGCCTTGGAGTTGGTTCTGGGAGAGCGTTGGCAGTCAGTCGGTTTTCGGTTTTCTCCAGTTCCAGAAGCCGATTCATCCCGGCCCATCCGGCTGGGGCGGGGGGATGGGCGGGGGGAGCGGACCAGTCAAAAGCCACGTGGGGAGGCCCGGGCGCCGTGCGCTGGGAGCAGTGGGGAAGTCTCCGTTCCAGGGTCTGCCGACAGAGGCCGAGGCCAAGCGGCTGCAGAGGAACGGCGGGGGAGGGCCGGGGGCCCCCTGGGGGCTCTCGGGTGATTTCATGTCCTGGGGTGCCGGGCAGGTCCAGGGCGCGAGTCCAGGGACGGCGGAGCCCAGCTCTGTTTGGCCAGGTCTTCCTCTGAGGAGCCCATGTGTCCTCTGCCCAAAGGTGGCCCCAAGTTGGACAAACCCAGTCCCCGCTGCTCCCCATCCCTCTCCCCATCGACTTAGCCTCATCTATGGGTAAAAACCCTTCACACACCAAGTGAGGTCACGCAGCTAAAGCGGCCCACACAGGCCTGGCCACAGTGCCGCTCAACAATTGTGTCCTCTCTGCTACTGCTTCTCAGATTATTTGCTCAGCATACAGATGGAATAGCTATGGTGGAAAGATACAACCCTGATGCACACTTTTCCTGACTTTAAACCACTTGGTATCCCCTTGTTCTGTTCCAATGACTGCCTCTTAATCTATGTACAGGTTCCTCATGAGCAAAATTAAGTGTTCTGGAATTCCCATTCTTCACAATGTTGTCCATAATTTGTTATGATCCACACAGTCGAATGCCTTTGCATAGTCAATAAAACACATGTAAGCATCTTTCTGGTATTCTCTGCTTTCAGCCAGGATCCATCTGACATTAGCTATGATATCCCTTGTTCCACATCCTCTTCTGAATCTGGCTTGAATTTCTGGCGGTTCCCTGTTGATGTACTGCTGCAGCCACTTTTGAATGATCTTCAGCAAAAGTTTACTTGTGTGTGATATTAATGACATTGTTCAATAATTCCCACATTTGGTTGAATCACCTTTCTTGGGAATAGGCATAAATATGGATCTCTTCCAGTTGGTTGGCCAGGTAGCTGTCTTCCAAATTTCTTGGCATAGATAAGTGAGCACTTCCAGTGCTGCATCCGTTTGTTGAAACGTCTCAACTGGTATTCTGTCAATTCCTGGAGCCTTGTTTTTTGCCAACGTGCAGCTTGGACTTCTTCCTTCAGTACCATAGGTTCCTGATCATATGCCACCTCCTGAAATGACTGAATGTCAACCAATTCTTTTTGGTATAATGACGCTGTGTATGCCTTCCATCTTCTTTTGATGCTTCCTGTGTCATTCAATACTTTGCCCATAGAATGCTTCAAAATTGCAACTTGAGACTTGAATTTTTTCTTCAGTTCTTTCAGCTTGAGAAATACCAAGTGTGTTCTTCCCTTTTGGTTTTCTATCTCCAGGTCTTTGCACATGTCATTATAATACTTTTCTTTGTCTTCTCGAGCCACCCTTTGAAATCTCCTGTTCAGCTCTTTTACTTCATCATTTCTGCCTTTCGATTTAGCTACTCAGTGTTCAAGAGCAAGTTTCAAAGTCTCTTCCGACATCCATTTTGGTCTTTTCTTTCTTTCTTGTCTTTTTAATGACATTTTCCTTTCTTCATGCATGATATCCTTGATGTCATTCCACAGCTTGTCTGGTCTTCGGTCGTTAGTGTTCAGTGCATCAAATCTATTCTTGAGATGGTCTCTAAATTCAGGTGGGATATACTCAAGGTTGCACTTTGGCTCTCGTGGACGTGTTCTAATTTTCTTCAGTTTCAACTTGAACCTATTCAGTCTGTATGCTGCACAAATAATCTGAGAAGCTGGATGAAGAAGAATGGGCATCAGGATTGGAGGAAGACTCATTAACAACCTGCATTATGCAGATGACACAACCTTGTTTGCTGAAAGTGAAGAGGACTTGAAGCACTTACTGATGAAGATCAAAGACCACAGCCTTCACTATGGATTACACTTCAACGTAAAGAAAACAAAAATACAACTGGACTAATTAGCAACATCGTGATAAACGGAGAAAAGATTGAAGTCAAGGATTTCATTTTACTTGGATCCACAATCAACACTTATGGAAGCAGCTGTTAAGAAATCAAGAGACACATTACATTGGGCAAGTCCGCTGCAAAAGACTTCTTTAAAGTGTTGAAAAGCAAAGATGTCACCTTGAAGACTAAGATGCGCCTGACCCAAGCCATGGTGTTGTCAGTCGTCTCGTATGCATACGAAAGCTGGACAATGAATAAGGAAGACCAAAGAATTGACGCCTTTAAATTGGGATGTTGGTGAAGAATATTGAATATACAATGGACTACCAGAAGAATGAACAAATCTGTCTTGGAAGAAGTAAAACCAGAATGCTCCTTAGTAACGAGGATGGTGAAACTGCATTTTACATACCTTGGACATGTTATCAGGAAGGATCAGTCCCTGGAGAAGGACATCATGCTGGGTAAAGCAGAGGGTCAGCAAAAAAGAAGAAAACCCTCAACAAGATGGATTGACACAGTGGCTGCAACAATGGGCTCAAGCATAACAATTATTGTGAGGATGGCGCAGGCCTGGGCAGTATTTCGTTCTGTTGTGCAGAGGGTCGCTATGAGTCGGAACCAACTCGACAGCACCCAACAACAACAACAACAACAACTCTGCTGGTGGGTTGAAGCCACCAAGGGCCGGGCACACAAGCTGTGGGGCCAGGAGAATTCTAGGTGGTCAAAAAATAACCAAACCCTTCCCTTCCTTTCCCGTCGATTCGATCTCATGGCAAACCCATATGACAGAGCAAAAATGCTCCATATGGTTTTCTAGGCTGTGATCTTTAGGGGAATAGATTGTCAGATCTTCCTCCCCTGGAGCTGCTAGGTGAGTTTAAACCACAAACCTCAGCCGAGTACTAAACTGTTGTGCCACCAGGGGTCGCTATGAGTTGGAATCAACTCTACAGTACCCGACAACAACAGCAGTCTTTCCAGGAACAGATTGCCAGGCCTTTCTTTTGGGTTCAACCCACCATTCTTTAGGTTACTCAAAAAACCAAACCAAACCCATTGCCGTTGAGTCAGTTCTGACTCACAGCAACCCTATAGGACAGAGTACAACTGCCCCATAGAGTTTCCAAGGAGCGCCTGGTGGATCAAACTGTGGACCTTTTGGTTAGCAGCCGTAGCTCTTAACCACTACGCACCAGGGTTTCCTTTAGATTAGTAGTTGAGCCCAAATCGTTGGTACCACCCAGGGACCTTCGGTGGTGTCAAAAAACGGGATTAAATACGTGTGACCACGCTTAAAGTTATTTCCTTTTCTATTCTCTTTCAGCCCCTCTGATTAGCTCCAGGGAAGAGTCTCCTTAACACTTACTAATACCTTACTATTTTCTTAAAAAAACGAAGAGAAAGCCGGCCTCAGGCTCAGAGCCCTCGGCAGCCCGGAGGTCCTTCTGGAATAATAGGATGCTGGCTTTGTTTTCACAGGATACATTTTTACCAATTCCTTCTATCTGTGGCAAGTGATGCTGGGTTTTTCCAGTTATGGTGGCTGATATAAACATTCTACAGAAGATAAACAATTAAATTTAAAAGTTAGTTGACATAAAGAAAAGCATGAATTAAAAAAAAATAATAATAATATTGCAGGTGACCGGAAGGTATGACAAAAGCCGGGAAGAGGTAAATAACAGAAGTTTGGGAAATGCCGTGCTGAGTTAAGACGATTATCACCTGCTGGGTCAGGAACTCGTTATCCCGTTACTGTGTCTTGTTCTTGGGCTTTCCTGATGCCTTGGATCTGGGCCAAGATGATTCTGGAAACCGAGAACATAGATTTATTTATTAAATATGGATGTGATGCTTTCTGTGTGGCCAGACATTGTTCTAAGGAATTAACTAGTATCATCTCATTTCATCTTCACAGACAATGAGATGCGTACTGTTATCCCTGTTTTAAAGAAGACTGAAGAAGAGTTGACACCTTTGAATTGTGGTGTTGGCAAAGAATATTGAATATACCATGGCCTGCCAAAAGAACGAACCAATCTGTGTTGGAAGCAGTCCAGCCAGAATGCTCCTTAGAAGCAAAGATGGAGAGACTACAATTCACATTCTTTGGACATGTTACCAGGAGGGATCAGTCCCTGGAGGAGGACATCATGCTTGGTAAAATAGAGGGTCAGCGAAAAAGAGGAAGACCCTCAACAAGATGGACTGACATAGCGGCTGCAGCAATGGGCTCAAGCACAGCAAGGATTGTGAGGATGGCGCAGGACCAGGCAGTGTTTCATTCTGTTGTATGTAAGGTCGCAGTGAGTTAGAACCGACTTACTGGCACCTAACAATAACAACAACATCCCTGTTTTACAGACAAGGAAACTGAGGCACAGTGAGGTGAGCTAATGGCCTCAAGGTCACCCAGCCATTAGGTAGCAGTGTTGAGATTTGAACCCAGGCCGTCTGGCACAGAGTCTGCTGTGAACTTCCCTGTGGTCCCGGCTTCCTAGCCCTCATGCTCACTGCACAGGGTTGATGCTGCGTTTCCATGGAGCCTTTCTAAGTGTGTTTCTAGAAAGAGGGATGCCGCTGTGGATTGAATTGTGCCCCCCATAGATACGTACTATAAATCCTAACCCCTATACCTGTGGTTATAATCCCATTTGGGAATGGGCTTTGTTTGTTATGTTAATGTGGCCGTATTAGTGTAACTCTTAAATCAATCTCTTTCGAGATATAAAAGAACAGATTAAGCAAGCAAGCAGAGATGGGAAAGAGACAAGTCACATGGTCGCCAAGGCGAAAAGAAACAAGGACATTCCCCTGGAGCTGACACAGAGAGACAGACCTTACCCCTAGAGCCAGCGCCCTGAATTCGAACTTCTAGCCTCCTAAACTGTGAGAAAATAAACTTCTGTTTGTTAAAGCCACCTACTTGTGGTGTGTCTGTTATAGCAGCGCTAGGTAACTGAGACAGATGCTCTGCAGAAGTGCAGGCCTTCCGCACCGCCTTTGGCTTGTCTGGTGCGGGCTGCCTCGTGGTTTACAGCAGAGGCTTAGGGGCCCAGCGCCAAAAGAGGCCCTGCAATTGGGAACTGTTGGGTGGAGATCTCCTTGGCTGGTGTCTCCGGGTGGGGGAAGATGACAGCTCTGAGAAGGAGTATGGCAGTCAGTGTCCTTCCAGCAGAGTAAGGGGAATGCTGGCCAGTGAGGCATGAAACGGCACTGCCAGTCTCCCCCCAGGAGGGGGGTGCTTGGAGAATGTTCTAACCCTTTGAGACACAACCGTGGAGGGGGTGGGGGGAATGGGAGAGCTATACATTGGCCTGGGAGCCCCCTGACCTGTTCTGAAGCTCACAGAAGAGCCCTTCACCTCCTCCCAACATCATTTACAGCACCCTCTGTCATTGCCAGCCTGGGGACTGTTCTCCTTTTCCCTGAAGCTAAGGGCCTTCTGCTGCTGAGGACACCCAGGACTTGGAGGTCCATGAGCGTCCTTGAGGGGATAGAGGGCTGCTGATGAGGGAAATGGAGGACCAAGTTCCTGGTGACAAAATCACGGTGGGGAGGGGCTCCCTGGTGACCACAGAGAAAGCCACCCAGTGTCCTGAGGTGGGATGTCCTGTCCTCCGTCTCCTGGGAGGCTCTTGGAGTCTAGCTCTTCCCCAGCCTCCGGGTTCTGGTCTGTCTGGCATTTGCAAGCTGCGGGAGGCCCTAACCCACTGGGAACCCTGGAGGGCTGCAGAGCCATTGGCGCTCGGGTATGAACTCAGTGACCCAAGACCACCTTGGGAGACCTGACTGGGTGGCCTCGGTCATCCTACGCTTGATGGGACCCGCCTGCCCCTATACTGACCCGAGCCTCACAGCCTGGGCTGTATGTCCCCCAACCACTTACCCAGCCCCTCGAGACTCACATTTGTCTTTGGATTCATTGCTCCAGAAGCAGGAAGAAGTTAAGAAGCAGAAGCCCTCAAGAGAAGAATATCATCAAGTCAACCCGACTTTAGTTCTCCTCCCGGGGGCCTCAGGAGAATCCAGATTCAAGCCTCCCACCTCCTGGGGTGGCACTTCTCTCTTCACCTCGTGTCCTTGAGCACAGGCCCCTGAGGAGAGAACACGGCTGGAACCCCTTCTCCCGGCGCAGGTACCGGGATGCCTTGCCTCTTGGTTTCCGCTGAGCATCTGTGGGGCAGCCGTGGCCCCACCCACCCTATCTCACAGCCATCTCCGTCACTACCCTTCCAGAAGGCTGTTAACAGTCTCCCATACCCCACTCCCTTCATCTACCAGGGCCCTCCCTGCCCGCTAATCTGCCCTGGCCTGCAGCCTTGTGGACCAAAGAAGTGTGATATGCTGAAAAGAAATCAGGTTGTGGATGAGTAAAAATATCTAATAAGATATGAAACATCTAGAGTGCCACCGTGGCTTCCTCCAGGCACTGGTGACAATGCAATACTCATCAGCATCACCCAGACAGGGTGTGACACACCGAGGGCCCTGGGCGGCAGGCCTGATGTACCTTATACGAGCTGTGTGGACAGCAGAGGCCCTGTCCCGGGGAAGATGTGTTGGCGCTCACTTAAGTGACTGAGGATCTGAAACCTTTCTACAGTAAGGTCATCCCCAGCCCTGTCAGGAAAACTGCCACCTGCCTTCAGATCCCCGGGACCCACAGAAGGGTTCAGGCACCTCTTGTATACTCCCATATCCCTGATCCTTGGCAATCATTGTTGTCTTTACGTTTTTATCAAATATACAGTAAAACCTGTGAAAGCCAAAACCTGTGTAAGACAGAAACCTGTCAGAGAAGGAAAACGCAAATATTTTCTACTAAAATGAGCGATAGAAACGTGGTAAGACAGCACCCTGTCAAAGGCAGAAACTTGAGAGACCCAGAAAAACAAGGCAGTCTGGTTGAGTTCCGGCTCTCACAGGATTCACTGTATGTTGTTGTTGGTAGGTGCCGTCAAGTTGGTTCTGACTCATAGTGACCCTAAGCGCCACAGAACAAAACACCACCCGGTCCTACGCCATGCTCACAATCGTTGTTATGCTTGAGCTCATTGTTGCAGCCACTGTGTCAATCCATCTCGTTGAGGGTCTTCCTCTTTTTCACTGACCTTGCACTTTACCAAGCATGAAGTCCTTCTCCAGGGACTGATCCCTCCTGACAACATGTCCAAACTATGTTTAAGACGTAGTCTCGCCATCGTTACTTCTAAGGAGCATTCTGGTTGTAATTCTGTGTTCACTGTATAGTTTGCTTTTATTTTATGCCAGTCATTGTTCCAAGTGCTTTACTTATCAGTGCAGTGAATCCTCACAACAACTCCATAAGACAGAAACTATTATTATAATTGTTATATTACAGAGAAGGAAACCGAGGCATAGAGAGGTTAAGTCACTTGCCCAAGGGCCCTGGGCTGGTAAGAGTTAGAACTGGATTCCAACCTGGGCAACCTTGCTCCAGAGCCCATGCTTTTTTTTTTTTTTCATTTAATTATACTTTAGATGAAGGTTTACAGAAAAACCTAGTGTCTCATTAAACAATTAGTACACATATTATTTTGTGACATTGGCTGCCAACCCCACGACATGTCAACACTTTCGCCTTCTCGATCTTGGGTTCCCTATTACCAGCTTTCTTGTCCCCTCCTGCCTTCTAGTCCTTGCCCCTGGGCTGGTGTGCCCATTTAGTCTCATTTTTGTTTTATGGGCCTGTCTCATCTTTGGCTGAAGGGTGAACCTCAGGAGTGACTTCACTACTAAGTTAAAAGGGTGTCTGGGGGCCATATTTTGGGAGTATCTCCAGTCTCTGTCAGACCAGTAAGTCTGGTCTTTTTTTGTGAGTTAGAATTTTGTTCTACATTTTTCTCCAGCTCTGCCCGGGACCCTGTATTGTGATCCCTGTCAGAGCGGTCAGTGGTGGTAGCCGAGCACCATCTAGTTGTGCTGGACTCAGTCTGGTGGAGGCTGTGGTAGTTATGGTCCATTAGTCCTTTGGACTAATCTTTCCTTTGTGTCTTTGGTTTTCTTCATTCTCCCTTCAGAGCCTGTGTTCTTAACCACTCTGCTGTGCTGCTCCCTCTGTGTTGTAGTTGTCTGTTTTCTTATCTGTTCCTCCCTAGACTGTAAGCCTTGTGATATCAGGGTCTGTGTCTGTTTTATTCAGCTTTACATCCACAGACAGTGGCACAGTGCCCAGGTGTTCAATAAAGATGTACTGATTGAAATAATGAGGGGATGAATGAATGAAGGCCAAGGTCACCTGTATATCTCAAGAGTCAGGGTGGGAACTTAATACAGAAACGCATCTCAGTTCTTGGAGTTTACACATTTCTAGTGAATGTGTATGTCTTTTTTTCATTATTCTTGCTCAGCAATTGTTGAGACCTTTCATCCTAAAGACTTAAGTCTTTCTTCAGCTCAGAGAAATTTTCTTCTCTTATTTCTTCTATTATTTCAACCCCTATGTTCACTGTTTTCTCTGACTCCTGTTAGACAGATGTTGAAAACTCTGGATCTAACTTCCAGCTCTTTTAACTTTTTGTTCATATATTTTTTATCTCTTTGTCCTTTTGCACTGTGTTTTAGGAAACTCCCTTAGTACAAACTTCCAGTTCACTGTGTCCACGTCATTATTCAATCCATTAATTTATGGGCTTAGAATTTGTCGGTCACATTTTCTCTTTCTTAAATAATTTATTTCATTTTGTTACTATTGTTGAGAATATGCACAGCAGAACATACACCAGTTCAACAATTTCTACATGTACAATTCAGTGACATTGATCACATTCTTCGAGTTGTGCAACCATTCTCACCCTCCTTTTCTGAGCTGTTCCTCTCCCATTAACATAAACTCACTACCCCCTAAGGTTCCTGTAGACCATTCAAAAGGGGCTGCAGCAGTACATTGACAGGGAACTGCCAGAAATTCAAGCCGGATTAAGCAGAGGACGTGGTCTAAGCACAGTTTCCTCATGAGCACAATTAAGTGTTCTGGAATTCCCATTCTTTGCAATGTTATCCATAATTTGTTATGATCCACAAAGTTGAAGCCTTTGCATAGTCAATGAAACACAGGTAAACATCTTTCTGGTATTCTCTGCTTTCAGCCAGGATCCATCTGACATCAGCAGTGATATCCCTCATTCCACGTCTTGATTACAGCTAGGTGCACCTCAGTCACAATCTTTATATCTTACACGTATCCCTTTTCTAGTTTGCCTTTGGATTTTTCAGACTATTTCCTTTCTCAATTCAGTGGGATTTGGGGAGGGAGGAGAGATAAATACGAGTACCCCATGAGCCCTCCTGAGCCCCATACGCTCCTTCATACCCCTGGGGAGCCAGATCACAGCCTCCTGTGAACCAGGCCTCCATCCGCCTGTCTCCCTCAGACAGTGTCTCCGGGCAGATTCTTTAAAGCCAAGATCGTTAGCAAAGAAGTGGCTGAGGGAGTCTGTCTGTAGCTGGGACTGAGATCAATGAGGTGGAGAGTTTTAAATGAAATCTACCTGCTGCCAAGAAGAGAGGGAAGGCAGGAAGCAGGAGAGGGGGGCGGTGGAGACCATGTCCCCCCAGGCATCTGTCTATATGGCCTCTACAAAGTCTATAAGAGATTACAAAAAACAAATACAAATCCTCTGCCCATCCATGGGCTGGTGGATTCCAACTACCAATCTTTTTTGGTTAGCAGCTGAGCTCTTAACCACTGCACCACCAGGGCTCCCTTTAAGAGACTAATCTTTGTAAATTCTGGTGTGGCACTGGCAGGGCCAACACCTTTCATTGCCTCGTGTGCAATTTAGCCTGAGGTTTGAACTCACCAACTACTCTGAAAGAGAAAGATGTGGCAATCTGCTTCTGTGAAGATTACATCCTTGGAAACCCTATGGGGCACTTCTGCTCTGTCTATAGGGTCACTGTGAGTCAGAATTGCCTCAACAGCACACAACAACTCCAATGCCTGACGATGCAGAGAATAAACATCTACGTGGCCGTGGCACTCCGCAAGCATGCTCTCTGACACACCGTCCTTCATGTATTCAGCAAACACCCATTAGGCCCCATCAGTGTACAAGCTGGGTGGGGCAGTTTAAGGATGAGACGTTTTCCATCCTTCAGGGGGTTATTGAAGTAGCCTAGAAACCTCTTCTGAGAAGGTAGAAGAAGTTGTCCAGTGCTTCTCCAACTTCACTACAAATCTCACAGGATCTTGTTGATTTGGGGGGTCTGGGGTGGGGCCTGAGATCCTGCATTTCTAAAGAACTCGTGGATACTGGCTGTTGCTAATGGTCCGGGTACCACACTTTGAGAAGGGTAGAGGGAGGCCAAAGATATCAAGGGCTTCCTACTACACTCTTGCTGTCATGCTGTGGGTGATGTGGGGACTTGTGGGGACCCCACCAGGAACAGAGTTGCCTCTGTGGCCTTTGAGGGAGGCCTTGTGTCCACCCCCAGGCCACAGCAGGCCTGAGGCTCTTTTGCAGGTCAGCCTGGCCTGCAGGTTCCCTACTGCCTGTCACCTCCCCACCCAGGGGTTCGTGTCGCCCCAGAGGGAAAGTGCTGGGGGATGGGTTTGCCCGGATGGGACACCCACCCATCAGCTTGTGGGCTTAGGAGGGAAGACCATCTTCAGAACCTCAGGCCTGCCCTGTCCTGCGGACGGTGGAGGCTAGGGGTCTGGGTCAGACACCGTCCGGTGGCAGTCTGCGTGTCCCTCTGATTTCACAGCCTGCAGTTGGGTCCTTATAAGGAGGGCTAAGGGGGACCCTGTGTGGAGCGTGCACACAGGGTAGGTGCCCAGAGCTGTCACTTATCTTTTTTGTGCCGATGGCTCAGCAGTCTTCAGCCACCACCTGGTGCACCGGGCTCCGCCACTTTGCTCTGGATCAACGCCAAGGCTCTGGGGTGGCTGTGAGGTCACACTGTGCTGGAAGTAGACTGTGACACAGGCACGGGGGATGAGGGCAGCTTGGGGCCAGGACAGGTGTGGCCCTCCTCAGAACCAGGCTGGGGACCCTCCCTAACCCAGGAGCTCCAGGGCCTCTTTCCAAGCAGGGACTATGGAGGGGGGCGGGGGGGTGGTGCTGACCCAGGTTAGTTAGCTTAAAGGTTAACCCAGCATATGACCAGCACAGGTCCAGGCTCTGCAGGGGCTGGAGGTCAGTACCCTACCATGAGGGGAGGTGGGGCTACCCCATTACAAAAAGATACTGCAAAGCTCTGAAATACTTTACAGGCCATTAAGGTTTTTTAAATTTTTTTAATTGTAGTTTAGATGAAGGTTTACAGAGCAAACTAGCTTCTCATTAAACAATTAGTACACATATTGTTTTGTGACATTGGTTGCCAATCCCACAACCCTTTTCGATCCTGGGTTCCTCATTACCAGCTTCCCTGTCTCCTCCTGCCTTCTTGTCCTTGCTCCTGGGCTAGTGTGCCTATTTAGTTTTGTTTTATGGGCCTGTCTCATCTTTGGCTGAAGGGTGAACCTCAGGAGTGACCTCATTACTGAGCTAAAAGTGTGTCCAGGGGTCATATTCTAGAGGTTTCTCCAGTGTCTGTCAGACCAGTAAGTCTGGTCTTTATTTGTTATTTTTTTGTGAGTTAGAATTTTGTTCTACATTTTTCTCCAGCTCTGCCCAGGACCCTCTATTGTGATCCCCGTCAGAGGTGGTGGTGGTAGCCGGGCACCATCTGGTTGTACTGGACTCAGTCTGGTGGAGGCCGTGGTACTTGTGGTCCGTTAGTCCTTTGGACTAATCTTTCCTTTGTGTCTTTTGTTTTCTTCATTCTCCCTTGCTCCAGACGAGGTAAGACCAATGGAGTATCTTAGATGGCCGCTCACAAGCTTTTAAGACCCTGGACACTACTCACCAAAGTAGAATGTAGAACATTTTCTTTATAAACTGTGTTATGCCAGTTGAGCTAGATGTTCGCAGAGACCATGGTCCCCACAGCCCTCAGCCCAGTAATTTGGTCCCTCAGGGAGTTTGGATGTGTCTATGGAGCTTCCATGACCTTGCCTTGGACAAGTTGTGTTGGCTTCCCCAGTATTGTGTACTGTCTTACCCTTCAGCAAAGTTAACACTTACTTATTGCCTATTTGGAAACCCTGGTGGTGAAGTGGTTAAGTGCTACTGCTGCTAACCAAAAGGTTGGCAGCTTGAATCCACCAGGCGCTCCTTGGAAACTCTACGGGGCAGTTCTACTCTGTCCTATAGGGTCACTATGAGTCGGAATCGAATCAGCGGCAACAGGTTTTGTTTTGTTTTGATTGTCTCGTTAGTGTTTTTCCCTCCCCATCCTTCCCCTCCCTTGTAGCCATCAAAGATTGTTTCTTTTTGTGTGTAATCTTTTTCACAAGTTTTTATAGTAGTGATCTCATACAGTATTTGTCCTTTTGTGACTGACTTATTTCACTCAGCATAATGCCCTCCAGATTCATCCATGTTGTGAGATGCTTTGCAGTTTCATCATTGTTCTTTATTGTTGCATGGTATTCCATTGTGTGTCTGTACCATAGTTTGTTTATCCATTCATCTGTTGATGGGCACTTAGGTTGTTTCCTTCTTTTTGCTATTGTGAACAATGCTGCAGTGAACATGGGTGTGCATGTGTCTATTTGTATGACGGCACTTGTTTCTCTAGCATATATTCCTAGGAGCGGAATTGCTGTATCATATGGTATTTCTATTTCTAGCTTTTTAAGGAAATGCCATATCATTTTCCAAAATGGATGTACTATTTTGCATTCCCACCAGTAGTGCATAAGAGTTCCAATCTCCTCGCAGCCTCTCCAACATTTGCTATTTTTTGATGCGTGCCGGTAATGTCAGGGTGAGATGTTTTCTCATTGTGGTTTTGATTTGCTTTTCTCTAATGGCTAGTGATCACAAGCATTTCCTCATGTGCCTGTTAGTCACTTGAATGTCTTCTTTGGTGAAGTGTCTGTTCATTTCCTTCGCCCAGTTTTTAATTGGATTATTTGTTTTTTGTTGTAGAAGTGTTGGATTTTCCTGTAGATTTTAGAGATTAGACCTTTGCTGGATTTGTCATAGCCAAAAATTTTTCCCCAGTCTGTAGTTTCTCTTTTAACTCTTTTGGTGAAGTCTTTTGATCAGCAGAAGTGTTTAATTTTTAGAAGATCCCAGTTATTATATGTGGCAAAGTAGAGGGCCAGGAAAAAAGAAGAAGACCCTCAACAAGATGGATTCACGCTGTGGCTGCAACAGTGGCTTCGAGCATAACAACGATTGTGAGGATGGCGCAGGGGCTGGCAGTGTTTTGTTCTGTTGTACGTGAGTCAGAACTGACTTGACGGCACCTAACAACATCAACAACCCAGTTCTCTAGCTTATCTTCTGGAGTTTGTGTGCTGTTAGTTATGGTTTGTATCCTGTTAATGCTATGTATTAAGGCCTCTAGCATTGCTCCTATTTTTTCCTCTATGATCTTTATAGTTTCTGGTTTTATGTTTAAGTCTTTGATCCATTTTAAATTAGTTTTTGTGTATGGTGTGAGGTATGGGTCCTGTGTCTTGTTTTTGCAGATAGACATCCAGTTTTGCCAGGAGCATTTGTTAAAAAGACTATCTTTTCCTCATTTGATACAGGCCATCAAGATCTTGAAGGGTTGCTGTTAGTTGCCATGGAGTAGGTTCTGATCATGGTGATCCCCATGTGTGCACAGTAGAACTCCACTGAGTTGTCAAGGCTGTGACTTTTTGGGAGGAGGTTGCCAAGCCTTTCTTCTGAGGCATCTCTGGGTGAGTTCAAACCACCAACCTTTCCAGCTAGTAGTCCAGAGCTTAACGGTTTGTGCCACCCAGCGACTGCTTATAATACCTATCTGGAGAGATTTTGCTAGGGCACACAACTCATTCTGTGGGTGATTCAAGTCAATTTACTTTTTAAATTTTCTTGAATCCTCACTCTCCCCACAATCCCCACTTCCTGTGCCCTAGTCTGGGCCTGACACTGGGCCTGGCAAAACCGCTTAACTGAATTTCCTCCTTCTAACCCATTTCAGCCAAGTCCATCCCCACACTGTGGCCAACAAGATCTTTGTAAAATGCAAACATCACCAGGTCCCTCGCTGACTGGAAACCCTGCTCATCACCCGAGAGAAGGCTCAAGCATGTGGGCTCTGTGTTCCACCCCTTCCTGAGCTGACCCCCAAACGTGTTCCCATCTTGTTGCCTCCCTCCCCAGACATTTTTCTGGGGCTCAGACCCTCTCCTCCCCCAGTCTCAGGGCCTTTGCACTTGCTCTCCTTCCTGGAACACTCTTCCCCATCCCCCCTACCCAGCTCCCAAGTCTGGACCCTCTCTTGAGTCTTCCTTGAGTCTCCCTGCATTTGTCCTATGTGTGTTGGGGTCAGCTGATACTGATGATCAGACTATCGAAATGATTTTCTACCTCTGTCTCCCCAGTAGACTTGCCTTTTTGCTGATTAATCTTGGGTCCCCAAGGCTCAGCACAGGGCCCGGCACCTGGTAGGTGTTTCATATGTGTTTGTGGAGCTGAAGTAATGAATTCTTTCACAGACTCTGAGAACTGGGTCTTGGGAAGCAGGAAGAAGTGGCTGGGAAACAGTTTCAAGAGCTAAGCTGAGTAAATGTATGTATTAGTTTCCTAGGACGGCCGTAGCAAATGACCACAAACCAGGTGGATGAAGACAGCAAAAACTTATTCTCTCAGAGTTCTCGAGGCCGCAGGTCCAAAATCAAGGTGTCACCAGGGCCACGCTCCCTCCAAAGGCTCTAGGGGAGAATCTTTCCTTGTCTGTTCCAGCTTCTCGTGTCTTGGGGCGTTCCTTGGCTTGTGGCTGCATCAATCCAATCTCTGCCTCCGTCTTCACATGGTCTTCTCCTCTTCCGCCGTCTCTCCTCTGTGTGTCTCTTATAAGGACACTTGTCATTGGATTTAGGGCCTGCCTGGATAATCCAAGATGATCTCATCTTAGATCCTTAACTTAATTACACCAGCGAAGACCCTTTTTCCAAATAGGATCCTATTCATACGTTCTGGAGATTAGATGTGGAAAGATCTTTTTGGGGTCCACCATTCAATCCACTACAATGTGCAATGAAACTGGAATTCCAGACGGTCTTAAAGGAATGCAAACAGTGAGCTTGTTTACACCAGGGGCGGGTCAGTCCAGGCAGAGACAAGCCCAGGAGTAGTTGAGTGCCGTGACCTGCACAGTAATCCTCTGGTTGCCACCGCAGTGTAGCCAGAGCACTGGACTCTGGAGTCCAGACACCGGGATTCTGGCCCCTGTTCCATCACCCCCTCAGGACAGGCACGTCACCTCTCTGAGCCTCGTGGGTTCTTTGGCAAGAAGGAACACATCTCAGGATCCTTCTGTCTCTGCGTCTCCATCCTGGGATCTCTGCAATTTATTGACCAATGCACAAAGGGGAATCCGTAGGCAGCAGACAACCCAGAGAGAGTGTGGAGTTGGGGTTTAGAGTGGATTCTGGTTCAAACTCTGAGGGACCAAATTACTGGGCTGAGGGCTGTGGGGACCATGGTCTCAGGGAACATCTAGCTCAATTGGCAAAACACAGTTTACAAAAAAAATGTTCTACATTCTACTTTGGCGAGTAGTATCTGGGGTCTTAAAAGCTTCTGAGCCACCATCCAAGACACTCCACTGGTCTCACCCCATCTGCAGCAAGGGAGAATGAAGAAAACCAAAGACACAGGGGCAAGATTAGTTTAAAGGACTAATGGATCACAACTACCACAGCCTCCACCAGAGTGAGCTTAGCACAACTAGATGGTACCTGGCTACCACCACCGACTGCTCTGACGGGGATCACAATAGAGGGTGCTGGACAGAGCTGGAGAAAAACGTAGAACAAAATTCCAACTCACAAAAAAAAAAATAAAGACCAGACTTACTGATCTGACAGAGATTGGAGAAACCCCCAGAGTATGGCCCCTGGACACACTTTTAGCTCAGTAATGAAGTCACTCCTGAGGGTCACCCTTCAGCCAAAGATGAGACAGGCCCATAAAACAAAATGGGAGTAAACAGGCACACCAGCCCAGGGGCAAGGATGAGAAGGCAGGTGGGGATAGGAACCTAAGGTCGAGAAGGAGAGAGTGTCGACATGTCGTGGGGCTGGCAACCAATGTCATAAAACAGTATGTGTACTAATTGTTTAACGAGAAGCTGGTTTGTTCTGTAAAACTTCATCTAAAGTACAATTTAAAACATCTCCATATTTGCACTGGATCAGTAAACATTTAAAGCAGTAGTACATAGGTAAACACCTAATAGGGAATATTTTTTTTTTTGTACTAAATCATTTCTCAATAAAGCTATTGAAAAGTGGCTTACATGTTCACTGTAGTTAAAAAAAAAAAAAAAAAAGAGTGGATTCTGGTTGTACACCAGTGTTTATTGCCGAATTATTGACAATAACCTCAAGGTGGAAGCAACCTAAGTGTCCATCAACAGAAGCATGGATAAACAAAATGTGGTCTATGCATACAATGAAATATTACTCTGCTATAAAAAGGAATGACGTTCTGGTACATGCTAACACATGGATGAACCTTGAAAGCATTATGCTGAGTGGAATAAGCCAGACACAAAAGGATAAATATTGTATGATTCCATTTATATGCAATATTTAGAATAGGCAAATGCACAGAGAACAGAAAGATTAGTGGTTACCAGGGACTGGGTGGTGTAGTCCCTGGGTGTCAAAAACGGTTAAGTGCTCAGCTACTAACAGAAAGGCTGGCGGTTCAAATCCACCCAGAGGTACCTAAGGTCACAGCCACTGAAAACGCTTGTGCAGTTCTGCTCTGAAACATATGAGGTTGCCATGAGTTGGAATTAACTTGGGTGGGGGTGGGGGTTGGGCACGGGGAAGGGAGAGTTACTTCTTAATGGGTACGGAGTATCTGTGTGGGGTGATGGAAAAGTTTTGGAAGCAAATAATGGTGGTGATTACTGCCAGGAGATTGGAGACTTGACCATGGTTAAAATGGAAATAAAAAGTGCTTAAAAAAAAAAAGGAAGAGGTGTGTGGCACTGGGCCAGACTGCCGGCTTTTGACCACGTCCCCCTCATATTAGCTATAGGAGATAGGAAAGTCGCTGAACTTCCCTGAGCCTCTGTCCTCATCGGTCACAGGGAGGATGCCAGCACCCACCTCCACAGTTGTCCTAGCGTCACCGAGGCCATGGTGGCGGTCGCCGGCCTGGCACGCTGTCATGGAGGCTGCTGTTCACCTCCTCGCAATGCAGGCTGTGACCGCCTGTCCTAGGTTGAACTCCCCCCAAAGCAGAACATGAAAGATTTGAGTGGAAATAGTTTATTTGGGAGGTAGAAGTGAGACAGGGAAAAGAAGGAAGCCAACCAAGCACCCTATGGGCATCTGGGACTCTCCAGGAGACTGTGCAGATGCCGGGTGTCTGTACAGGGTGAGGGAGCTGGGGCATTGATCCACCTGCCGCTGCCAGTCCTTGGTTGGATGTCCTCCACTGAGCTCCCACTGCCAGAGAAAACCCTCAGGCACTTGCAGTGGGAGAAGTCAGAAGACACCAGAAAAGAAGGTTTATAGACCTCCCCCACTCAAGACCAAAGGAAATAAGAAGTCAAAGAGTAAAAGATCAGCTGAGTGGCTGGAGCAAAGGGAAAAGCCAGCCCCCGGCTGCCTACTCTGAGAAGGGCCAGCCAGAACACAGGGGAGGCTGCCCTGTGAGTCCAGCACAGCTGCCCTATATCACGACTCTGGTCAAAGCTCAGGCAGGCATGCAGGGATGCAGGTGTGCCGGAGACAAAAGGAGCCCTGGCAGCAGACAGGGGCAGCTTGTGCCCATTGAAGGAAATGAAGTCAGCTATGAGGCTGTGGGGTTCAAATCTCACCCCCTGGAAACTACAAGCTCTGCTCGGACCCTCGCTGCCATCTCTCCTCCCCCCATCCCACTCCTAAACCTTGCTTCTCAGCTGTCTTCATTCTTTAGTGCTGCTCTAACACAAACACCACAAAAGAGTGGCTTCAAAGAACAGAAATGTAAGTTGTCTCACGTTCTGGAGGCTGAAAGTCCAAACCAGGGTCTCACCCCTGTTAATTCCTTCCTTGTCGGTAACCCTGGGCGTTCCTTGGTTCCTTGGTTTGTGAGACTACCTCACGTGTCATCTGTCTACCCCAGTTTGCGCTTGCCTCTGTGTCTAATCTGCTCTTTTATTTAAAATTAGTTTTTTTTTATTGTGGTAAATAGATACTCAGGAGACCCAGTGGTGCAGTGGTTAAGTGCTCGGCTGCTAGCCGAAAGATCAGCAGTTCAAAACTACCAGCCACTCCTTGGGAGAAAGATGTGGCAAGTGACTTCCATAAAGATTACAGCTTTGGAAACTCTATGGGGCAGTTCTACTCTGTCCTATAGGGTTGCTATGAGTCGGCCTTGACAGCAACAGGTGGTAGGTGAAATAATATACGTAACAAAATGCTTGTCGTGTGAACATTCTTCACACGTCCAAGTTAGTGAAATTGTGTCCCTCACATCATGCCACTATTGTCATTATCTGTTTCCTAAGAGTCTGCTGTTTTTGTAACTCAGCAGTGGTTAGGGTTAGGGCACACCCTGCACTGGTATGACCTCATAACAAAGAAAACCCTATTCCCAAACAG
Organism: Trichechus manatus latirostris; assembly: GCF_000243295.1. Taxonomy (NCBI): domain Eukaryota; kingdom Metazoa; phylum Chordata; class Mammalia; order Sirenia; family Trichechidae; genus Trichechus; species Trichechus manatus. Next base: position 6,656,908 of record NW_004444049.1, on the reverse strand, counting down.
GCTGACATCCACAGTATGTTGTCGTTGTTAGGTGCCGTCGAGTTGGTTACAACTCACAGCGACCCCACGTACAACAGAACGAAACACTGCCCCGTCCTGCCACATCCTCACTCATTGCTGTGTTTGAACCCATTGTTGCAGCCACTGTGTCAATCCATCTCACTGAGGGTCTTCCTCTTTTTTGTTGACCCTCTATCTTACCAAGCACGATGTCCTTCTCCAGGGACTAGTCCCTCCTGATAACATGTTCAAAGTACGTAAGATGAAGTCTCACCATCCTTGCTTCTAAGGAGCATTCTGGCTGTACTTCTTCCAAGATAGATTTGTTCATTCTTCTGGCAATCCATGGTATATTCAATATTCTTCACCAACACCATCGGATTGCAACACATATTTTTTGCGGGGGGGCACAATTCAATCCATAACACTGAGAGAGACAAGAAAGGATCTTTCCCTAGAGCCTTGGGAGAGGACACAGCCCTGCAGACACCCTGAATTTGGACTACTAGCCCCCAGAACTGGGAGACAATAAATCTCTGTTCTTATAAGCCACTCAGTTTGTGGTATTTTTGATATGGCCACCCTAGGAAACTAATACATAATCCAAATGTCCATTGACAGGAGACTGGTTGTCTTAGTTATCTAGTGCTGCTGTAATAGAAATACCACAAGTGGATGGCTTGAACAACAGAAATTTATTTTCTCATAGTTTAGGAGGCTAGAAGTCTGAATTCAGGGTGCCCGCTCTAGGAGAAGGCTTTCTCTCTCTGTTGGCTCTGAGGAGGGTCCTTGTCACTTTGAGCTTCTACTCTTGGGCGATCTTCATGTGGCTTGGCATCCCTTCCCCCATCTCTGCTTCTCTTGCTTGCTTGTTAAATCTCTTTTATGTCTCAAAAGAGACTGATTTAAGACACACTCTAATTAATCCTGTCTCATTAACTTAACAAAGAAAACCCATTCCCAAATGGGATTATAACCACAGATACAGGGGTTAGGATTTACAACACATATTTTGGGAGGACACAATTCAATCCATAACACTGGATAAATAAATTATGGTTAAGCCATACAGTGGAGTACGACGCAACTGTAAAAATGACTGCAGAAGCTCTCTACTTAGGAAAAGGGAGCCAAGGTGTCCTGTGATGTGAAATTAACTATGAATACAAAACTACCTCTTTTGTAAAGAAGAGTAAAATGAGAATACATGTTTCCCCTTGCTTATATTTTCAGAAAGAAAAGCCGAAAGTTTGCACAAGACATTAAATTATGATGAGGGGTGGCAGGTGTAGGTAGGGGTAGTTAGGGGATACACCTAATCACTTCTGCGTTATGAAAAGAGTAGATTATTTGGAAAGATATACCAGGAAAAGGAGATATAAGAAAGAGCCTTTTCCTGGTATATCTTTTTGAATTTTCTAATTTTGAACCACGAGAATTTACTAGCTATTCAAAAATGTAGGCGTCTTGGAAGAAGTACAGCCAGAATGCTCCTTAGAAGCGAGGATGGTGAGACTTCATCTCACATTCTTTGGACATGTTATCAGGAGGGACCAGTCTCTGGAGAAGGGCATCATGCTTGGTAGAGTAGAAGGTCAGCTAGAAAGAGGAAGACCCTCATGTGATAGATTGACAAAGTGGCTGCAACAATGGGCTCAAACACAGCAAGGATTGTGAGGATGGCGCAGGACTGGGCGGGGATTTGTTCTGTTGTACATAGGATCGCTATGAGTCAGAAGTGATTAGACGTCACCTAACAATGACAACGTTAAAAAATGTAAATACTTAAGGCATATGTTTGAAGATTCATTAAGATTTTTCTAGAAGAATATACACTGTTGGTGGCAGTTGCTTCCGGGCTGTGAAACTGAGGGCAGTGGAGGTAAAGGACTTTCATTTGCCATTTTACACCTTCTAGACCATTTAGATTGTTTTCCATGCATATGTATGACTTCTCAATTAAAAGCACCTCATTATAATGATTTATGTGGACATGTTTGAATACATGAGAAAGGTGTTCACACAGGTTCCTCTGGAGTGGGATTGTTGGAGCCAGGGCTGCAGAGACGAGCTTTCCTTTCGTTCTTTAGGTGAGTCTGATTTTTTTAATGACAGCATGCTATAAGAAAGGAGAATTGAGTTAAGGAGACTCCCTTCATTCCCCACCCCATGAAGACACATGGGGTGAGTTTAGAGGGGGACTTATAAAAATGAGGTCCCTGGGGGGCGCAAATGGTTTGCACTTGACTACTAAAGTTTGGCAGTTGGAACTCTCCCAGTGGTGCTGTGGAAGAAAGGCCTGGTGATCTGCTTCTGTAAAGATTACAGCCAACGGAGCAGTTCGAGTCTGCAACACATGGGGTTGCCATGAGTCGGAGTCAACTTGACGGCAACAGGTTTGGCTTTGGTTTTACAAAAATGAGATTTTAAAACCTGCAGGACCCAGAAGACCTGAGCTTGAAGAGGAATTCAAAAACGAAGAAGTGTCTCAAGCTTGTGGTGTTACTGAAAAAAAGAAAAATCCCGAAGTTATGCTCCTCTAGGAGGAAGTGAGGAACTGCAGAGTTAAGATCTGGTTTTGTCCTGCTGTGGATCGTGAGCATCTCCTCGCACCAATGGGCCTAGCCACGTGAGGCCTGCTCGCCAGAGTGGCATGAAGACAATTTACCATTTTATTGCTACTGTGTATTTGACTTTCTGATGGACACAGCGGTGTAGTGGGAAAAGCCTGGAAACCCCAGTCAGGACCTGAGACCCGTGAACCCTGTCTCCCTCCTCCCACCCCTGTGAGTCTGGCAAAGGTCCTCACCTTCTCTCTGCCCTCAGGTTCTTCCAGGAGGGCGGGCAGGGGCCAAACAAGGGGCCCCAGTGAACCCAGCTGGATCTGAAATACTGTGACTTCAAATGAAAAAGAAAAAAAAAAAGGAACAAGGGGTCAGTTGTGTTGATGATGATGATGATGGTGATTAATGTTGATTTAGTCAGGCTCATTCAATCCCAGCAAAAGGTGGGGGTTCAGGATCTGGGTCAAAATTACGGCCAGTATGGGTGTGTAGGTGGAGTGTGTGTGTGTGTGTGTGTGTGTGTGTGTGTGTGTGTGTGAAGTCACCTCCCTCCCAGGGTTCCAGAAGGAAGCAGCCAAGTCAGTTCCAGAGGGCTGGCTGTCTGAGAGGTGCTGGGAAGGATCAGTTCATGATCTCATTCAATCTTACTACCTTAAGTGGAAGACATCTGAAGAGATGGGGAAACTGGAGTTCAGAGAAGGCAAGTGAACTGACTAGGTCATTTGGCAGCGGAGCCTGGCCTTTGGTTTAATCGATGGTGTCAAAAAATAAACTCAGGACACTGTTAACAGATCACTATGCAGGTTTTGGAGCCCTCGTGGTGCAGTGGTTAAGCACTCAGCTGCTAACAGAAAGGTTGGCGGTTCAAACCCACCAGTTGCTTCTCTGGAGAAAGATGTGGCAGTCTACTCCCTTGAAGATTACAGCCTTGGAAACCCTATGGGGTTTGGACTTTATCCAGGTTTAATAGACAAATATGCAACTGGGCAACACATCGTTCACCCAGTAAACGAGTGCTCCGCTTAATAGGGATTCTTAAAGTGTCTTCTGTACAAAGATATCAGAAACTTTTGAACAAAATTTCAAATTGGTTGACATTTATGTAACTTTGCTAAACAGGTACAGACAATCACGAGATTAGTAAGTCTTGATTACAAGACTCCTAAAGTTTTGAAAACAGAATATTTTTATCAATCTTGAAAACAGGATATATTCATTAGTTTTGAAAACAAGATGTTTATTAATTGTAATTGTCTGAGTTTTAAGCAGAAATCTTAGTGGTGTAGTGGTTAAGAGCTATGGCTGCTAACCAAAAGGTTGGCAGTTCAAATCTACCAGCTGCTCCTTGGAAACCCTATGGGGCAGTTCTACCCTGTCCTATAGGGTCACTATGAGTCAGAATCGACTCGACAGCAACGGGTTTGGAGTTTTAAGCAACAGTTAATGAGTAATGAAACCAGCCTTCCTGGTTTCAGTGGGCCTAGTTACCTAGCTACTTTTAAAGATTAGTCTATAGCATAGCAAAAATATTATTTATTTGCTAGAGTGCATAGATGTTTGATAATATTTAACAAGATGACCTTTACTGTCATGAGTAAGAGAATTCTTTATGTTTTCATAATGCAAAACATACCATTTTTGACAATGGGAACCTTGGCCAAGACAGTCAACCTAACGACAGCTCTGGTTCTATGAAAAACAGGGATTCACTTTACATGAATTAACTTAATGAGACATTCTGGAGGGCTTGTCGGCTATAATCTGAGGCTGCCCGCATGCCCCCTCTAAATCTCATGCCCTGCCCCAACTTCCGCCCCACCCCACCCCGCACCTGGGTACCTTTGGGGGATGGGCAGCTAGGAGGAGGCAAGGATGTGCGTGATGCCAGAAATACTGTAATTCCAGGCATGACCGCCAGGTGGCAGAGCAGCTGCACCAGGCTCTGCCCAGAGCAGTCCCAGAAAAACAGAAAATTACAGAATAAAAATTCATTGGCCTGAAAGCAGAAAGTCAGTTGGAGATTCCGAGAGCCTTCTGGCAAATCCGGGAGGTTTGACCTTCTGCTGTGAGCAAAGCTTAAGGGGATCCATGACAGGCAAAGGGCAGGAAAGAAGAGAAAAATTTCAAAAGCATATGGAGGAAGGAGAAAGATAAATGGATTCCCTCTCACGCCTTGCCTTTCAGCAGCCACCGGTAGCCCAGTAACTCTCAGTGCAGCGGCATCACCCTGGGTGCTTTTAAAATGCACATTCCTGGGCACAGCACAGCCCAAAGGCGGGGCCTGGGAAACTGCATTTTGGCCAGCACATCTGTGGTTTCTGCTACACGTGTAGGTTTGAAAACACCAACAGGATGGCTACAGCCTCATTTCACAGACCTGAAACCAGGGTCTCAGAGAGGGGAGGTCAGTGATCAAGGTCAGGGACCTGGAGCCAGTCCCCCTCTCAGTTCAGGAGTCCCCTTGAGGCACCAACACAGGAATTAAGCGAGGCTCTTCCCAGGTGAAACCCAGCCTCTGGACTGCGCCCGATTCGTCCCCTCCCGAGGTTCCCTTTCTTTGGTTGGAGTCGTTCTCTCTCCCACCTCTGTTTGCCGTTTTAAAATTCATGATGAGTTCCTGCCCAGGGAGGCAGAGTGAGGAAGGCACCCTGGCTTTGAAATCCAGACCCAGAATCCCGACTACGGCTTTCCAGCTGGGTGCCCTCTGCAGAGTTCTGGAAGCTGCGGTCCAGAGGCCCACCACACAGCTCACCCCCGCACAAGACCCCCCCACCCCCAGCACCTCTCAGATGGCCTCCGGAACTGACTCAGCAGCTTCCCACTCTCACCCTAGGAGGGAGGTGACTTCACCCCCAACTCACCCACCCCCGCTGGCCCGAATTCTGACTGGAATCTTGAACTCCAGCCTTTTGCTGGGATTCGGTCCAGGAGGTGAGCGTCCTGGCAGTGGGCTGAGACAGGCTGGAGACCCCAGGGCAGCTGCCCAGGGGCACTGGGGAGAGCTCAGGCTTGGTTGCCTGGTGAGGATCCCAACTCTGCTGTGTGACCTTGGATATGCTGCCTGCCCTCTCTGAGCTTCAGGTTCCTCGTCTGGGAGAATTAGTAGCACCTCTCTCCTGCGCTGCTCTGAGGACAGCAGGAGAGGATGCAGACAGCGTGGCTGGGTCAGCTATCTGGCAGCACAGCCCGGGTGGGGCGGTGGGGTGGGAGCTGGCTGCCCCCCTTCCTCACACTGAGCTCAGCACCACGCTGGGTAAGGGAAGTGTGACTTTTCTCACTTCCTCAACCCACTCTGCTCAGCCCTGGGGCTCATGAGGGGTTTCTAAGAGATGCCAGGATATCGTATCCACTGCTCCTACCCGGGGGAAGCTTACAGTCTAATAAAGGCAACCTGGAACCTCAAAATAGAAGCTTCCTAAAATGGTGCGTCTACAAGCTGGTCTCCCTACGCTGCCTGGTAGGAGGTGAGCATGGCGGAGGTGGGGAGAGCGCAGAAGGAGTCCAGACCGGGCCTCCTCCCTGCTCTGACTCCCCACACCAACTCCCTTCCTCCCGAAGCCTCAGGGCATGGACCCCCTCTAGGGAACGCCCTCCCCAGTTCTCACAGCTGAGCTTCGGTGAGATGGACAAAAATTGTCCAGAATGGGTTAAGGTTATTAGTTGGCGTCCAATCGATTCCGACTCACGGTGACCTCACGTGTTGCAGGGTAGAACTGCGCTTTTCAGGGTTTTCATTCCCGGGTGGCAAAAATGGTTAGCACTCGACTACCAGCTGAAAAAGGAGTCCTGGTGGTGAAATGGTTAAGCACTCGGCTGCTAACCAAAAGGTCGGTAGTTTGAACCCACCAGCTGCTCCTCTGCGAGAGAAAAGACCTGACGATCTACTCTCAGAAAGATTACAGCCTAGAAAACTCCATGAGGCAGTTCTACCCTGTTCTACAGGGTTGCACACAGCAACACTAGCTGAAGGATTGGCAGTTCTAATCTACCCAACAGTTTCTTGGAAGAAAGGCCCGGCAATCTCTTTCTGTAAAGATTATCTCCAAGAAAACCCTATAGAGCAGTTCTACTCTGTAACACATGGGTTCGCCATAAGTTGAATGGACTCAGTGGTAATGGGTTTGCTTTTTGACTTCTGGAAGAAGATCACCAGGCCTTTCTTCCAAGGCACCTCTAGGTGGGTTCAAACCACCAACCTTGTGGTGAGTAGCCCAGTACTTAACTATTTGCACCACCGAGAGATCCTATGGGTTAAGGTAAGACCAATGGTTTCTTGACTTAAAAGAATGAGATCACTGGCCAGCGGAGAGTTACCTGAGGTCTTGAGTCCTGGAACTCTGCTTGCCCGTCACACCCACACCCAGGGGCCCACGCTCAGATTAAACTTTAACGGAGCCAGCGGCCAAATTGCTATTCTTCCACAACTGTAATTCAGTAACATGACAACATGTGTCTTATTAAAAAAAGTCTGCTTAATCTTTCACCCTGGGTGCTGGAGAACCTAGAGAGAGCTCAGCCCTCCCACCGCAGGCCCTAGGTCTTGTGTCACCAGGAGCTCAGACAGCCCAGGCACAGGGGCCTGTGACCTTTGTTTCCTGGACTCCACCCCCACCCCCACCCCCAGAGCATTGGGACATAGCTATAGGAGGAATTTTCTCCAAGCACCTCAGGCCGTCTGAGGACTGACCCCACCGGTTACTGGACAGCTGATCCCACCTCTGTGCCGGCAGGCAAGCGAGGGTGGAGGTCTTGGCGGCCCAGTATCCTGCTCAGGCAGGCGGCCCCAAGCAGCAGGCCAGGCACTTACCTGCTCGCCGTCTCCCAGGGCCCTGCCTGTGGGTCCAGCAGCCCTGTCCATGGCATTCGCTGAGCTCCTGGAGCGAACAGGGGGCATGGGCCTCTTCCAGGCTCTGCAGATCTTGACCTTCTTCCTCCCCTCCGTCTTGCTGCCCCCCCAGCTGCTTCTGGAGAACTTCTCAGCTGCCAACCCTGGCCACCGCTGCTGGACCCCCATGCTGGACAACAGCTCTGAGGTGCCAGCAAACCTCTCCCTTGAGGCGCTGCTGACCATCTCCATCCCGACTGACCCCCAGCACGGGCCTAGCCAGTGTCACCGCTTCCGCCACCCGCAGTGGCAGCTCCTGGAACCCAATGCCACGGCCACCAACTGGAGCAAGGCCACCACGGAGCCGTGCATGGATGGCTGGGTCTACGACCACAGCACCTTCACCTCCACCATCATCACCAAGGTAAGGGCCCTCCCTCCCCCAGAGTGCACAAGTCACTTCCTTCCTTCTCGGAATGATAGCCCATGACTGGCAGGAGTCGTATCGTCTGTATGACCCCTAATAAATGGTGTGACACCCTCAATACACACTTACTGCACGCTCTTGATGCTCCAGATCTGACCTGGGGCTGAGGTTACGAGAGCTGAACCGGGAGCCTTTAAAGAGCTTACATTCTAATGGTGGATTCGGGCTCAGTCAACTTTAAACCAGTAACAAGAGCAGAGGGAACCCTCACCTCGTGACTTCTAAGTGCCAGGCACTGTTCCAGATACTTTTCCTGTAGTCACAATCTCTCCACAGTCTTATGAAGTGGGTAATATTATTATCCCTGAAAGCACAGAGAGGTTAAGTAACTTCCCCCAGGACACACAGCTAAAATGTAGTGGAACCGGATTGAATCCACGTACTCAGCTTGTGGCAGCTAAGCTCCTCATCACTCAGTGGTCTGGCCTCAAGGTGCAGGATCATAAATGAGTGGGAAGGAAAGAGAGCAGTGTTCCTCAGGGTCTGGCTGATGAAGGAAGGTGGCAGGCACATGAAGATGGGGGAGATTGCCCAGCCAAGACAAAGGGGCTCAGTAGGAGCGTGTCTGGGGCACAGGTGGTGAGGGCCCGTGGCTGAGATGGCGGGGAGGGAAGGAGGACCAAATTGTGGTCAGGAGCCTGGGGTTTCTCTTTTTCTTTCTTTATTTTTATTACTATTATTATTTTATTGAACTTTAGATGAGGATTTACGTCAACACTCTCCCTTCTCGACCTTGGGTTCTCTATTATCAGCTTTCCTGTCCCCTCCTGCCTTCTCGTCCTTGTCCCTGGGCTGTTGTGCCCCATTAGTCTCATTTTGTTTTATGGGGCTGTCTAATCTTTGGCTGAACGGTGAACCACGGGAATGACTTCATTACTGACCTAAGAGGGTGTCCGGGGGCCATACTCTCAGGGTTTCTCCAGTCTCTGTCAAGTCAGTAAATCTGATCTTTTTTTTTGTGAGTTAGATTTTGTTCTACATTTTTCTCCAGCTCTGTCCCGGACCCTCCGTTGTGATCCCTGTCAGAGCAGTCAGTGGTGGTAGCCGGGCACCATCTAGCTGTACTGGACTCAGTCTGGTGGAGGCCGTGGGAGCTGTGGTCCGTTAGTCCTTTGGACTAATCTTTCCCTTGTCTCTTGTTCTCTTCACTCTCCCTTGCTCCCGAAGGGGTGAGACCAGTGGAGTATCTTAGGTGGCTGCTCACAGGCTTTTAAGACCCCAGACGCTACTCACCAAGGTAGAATGTAGAACATTTTCTTTATAAACTGTTATGCCAATTAAGCTACATGTTCCCTGAGACCATGGTCCTGGGGTTTGTCTTAAGTGCAAAGGAAAGTCCTTGGAGGGTTTGGGACAGGGAAGGGATGTGATTGATTTGCATTTTCAAGGGGTCCCTTAGCTGGGTGGAGAATGCTCTGTAGGGGCAAGAGGGGACTCAAGGCTACTGCAGTGGCACTGCGAGAGAGAGGGTGGCCGGAGAAGGTGACAGTGGCGGGAACACAGCACCAAGCTGTCAGGTGTCAAAGGACTGACTTGGGGGACAGGGCGTTCAGACACTGGCCAGATGCCCTGGAAAACTCATGGGTGAAACATGCTGAGCCCTCCCTATTCACCTGACAGCCCTGTGAGAGAAGCAGCCTTATTGTTTCCATTTTCTGGATGAGAAAACTGAGGCTCAGCAAGGGGCAATGACTTAGCAAAGTTCACCCAGCTAGTAATCAATGGAGTTAAAATTCAAACTTTGTGGTTTAACCACTGCCCCTCACTGCCCTCCACCGCCCCCCACTGCACACCATTGACCACCACCACTGCCTGCCGCTCCCCACCGCTGCCAGCTACTGTCCTCCACTGTCTGCCACCGCCCTTCATTACCCGCCACTACCCCTCGCTGCCCGCCAAACTTCTTTTAACAAGAGCTTGTTTGTTTCCCCAACATTTCTACTCCTCCGATGCCCTCTGTGTGTCTGCACAGCCAGACCCCACTTGGCAAGGCCATCGCGCTCGCTGTCAGATGCAAGGCTGTGCCGTGTTTCTGGAGCAGCTGGGCTTCAAATCGAGGCCCTGCTGCCAGCAGACCCCCTTCCACCTCTGTGGCCTGGTGCTAGGAACCAGGGATCTCGTTGTCAGTGTCTGGACCCCCAGAACTCAGGTTGACCAGGTGTTCCTGGCCAGAATCTCCTACCTCTGCCACCCTGCCCACTCTCCCACCTCCTGAGCTTTGGGGCTCTCCTCTCTTCCAGTGGGACCTGGTGTGCCACTCCCAGCACCTGAAGCCTATGAGCCAGTCCATCTACATGACCGGGATTCTGCTGGGATCCACCACGTGGGGCCTCCTGTCCGACCGGTGAGTGTCCCCTCCCCGCCTGCCCTGCATTGTGGACACAGGTGCTGACAGCTCAGGAGCACACGGGCCCTGGGAGTCAGAGCCTCCCTGAGTAGTGATAGGCCAGCGTCTGGCAGCTCCCAGGGACACAGCCGATGTGACTCACAAGAGCCCAGCGTCTGAGCCTTGATGCCCAATTCCCACTTAGTACCAGAAACAGTCCGGTCCCCGCCTCCTCTGTCCTCCACATTCTCACTGTCAGGATTTCACTGGTCTTTACTGAACGCCTACTGTATACCAGCAGAGCGCCAGCACTGCAGCAGGCAGACCTCCTCCTTCTTCTTTTTTTTTTATTTTATTTTTGGTGAAAATATACATAATAAAATATATACCCATTCAACAATGTCTACATGTACAGTTCAGTGACACTGGTTACATTCTTCCCATTGTGTCACCATTGTCGCTGTCTCTTCCCATATTGTTTTACCCCCATTAACTTAGACTTTCTGTCCCCTAAACTTCTCCTCTGTGTTTTCCAGTCGCTGTTGTCAATTTGATCTCATACAGATAATTCTCTAACAGAGCACACTACTCAAGGCAAACATTCTTTACTAGTTGAGCTAAACTGTTGTTTAATCTAAAGATGACTTCATGGGATAGTTGCAGTTCAGGGCAATAGATTTGGGGGTTCCCCCATCACAATGGGTCCAGTTAGTCTGGTTTTTATAAGAATTTTAAATTCTGTTGTACGGTTTTCCTCCCTTTGATTAGGATCCATCGACTGGGTCTTTGATCAACACATTCAGTAATGGTAGCTGGGCACCATCTAGTTCTTCCGGTCTCATGGCAATGGAGGTAGTAGTTCATGGAGGCAATTAGACCTGCAGTCCTTTTCCTTCTTCTTCCTGAGCTTCTTTCTTTCTCTGCTGCTCTAGGCAAAGAGAGGCCAATTATTGTACCTTGGATGGCTGCTTGCAAATTTGAAGATCCCAGGCTGTACTCATTGAACTAGGACAGACTTCCTCTTAAGGGCAAGTGCACTTGCCCTATGAAGGAAGAGCCTGGGCCACAGGATCACTGATCCACTCTCCTGGTTTTCCTCCCACTTCCACCTCCCTGCTGTTTCTTTTCAGCTTGGCTGCCTCCTCAACCTCCTTGTCCTCCTCATCCTTCTCCCCAGGACTCAGTCCAGAGCCTCCTTCTCTTCTCTATCTACACTCTCCTCCTTCTCAAGGCATCACTACCTAGTGCTGATAACACCTAAGTTACCACCCCCCTCCCCAGCTTGTAAATCCAAGGAGCCCTGGAGGCACAATGGTTAAGTGCTTGGCTGCTAACAGAAAGGATGGCAGTTGGAACCCACCCACTGGCTACTCAGGAGAAAAACCTGGTAATCTGCTCCTGTAAAGATTACCAAAGGCAGACTTGTTGCCGGTGGAGTCAATTCCGACTCATGGCAACCCTACAGGACAGAGTAGAACTGCCCCTGGTGTCACAGTGGTTAAGCGCTGCGCTGCTAACCTAAAGGTCGGCAATTCAAACCCACCAGCTGTTCCTCCGGAGAAAGATGTGGCAAGCTGCTTCCATAGATTACAGCCTTGGAAACTCTATGGGGGCAGTTCTACTCTGTCCTGTAGGGGCGCTATGAGTTGGAATGGACTCGTAATGACTCCCCCACCACCCCTAGATCCTCCCCCACCTCCCCTACCATCCCTACCCCCAGACTGTCCCCTGTCACCCAGGCCCTCCCCCACCACCGTCAGATCCTCCCCAACCCCTCCACCCCCAGACTCTCCCTTGCCACCCCAGGTCTTCCCTTGCCACCCCAGGTCTTCCCTTGCCACCCCAGGTCTTCCCTTGCCACCTTCCCCCACCACCCCAGTCCCTCCCCCAGCAGTCTCTCCATCCCAGAATATAGCTCCTCCCCAACCCCGTGGCAACAGCTGAACCCTCGGAGCTGCCCCTGGTTCTTCTCCTTCCCTCATCCCCCACATTCACACAGGCTCTTCCTCCAAAGTACACGCCCAGCCCAAGCCCCTGTCCCTCCACGCTGCCCCGTCCAAGCCGCCAGCCATTGTCTCCGCCTCCCAGATTCACAGATGGGGAAACTGCAGCCTGGGGAGGTGGAGTCACGTGCCCAAGGTCAACTAGGAAGGGCAGAACTGGGACTCAAATCCAGCTGTCTGACGCCAAAGCCCATGTTCGTGGCCACAGGGTTTTGCTGCCCCCCTGATTCCCTAACAAAAACATCCTAAGGTGCTCCTGGAAGCTCCAAGAAGGAGGCGCTGGCTGCACTGGGCTCCATCGGCACCACAGCTTTGGGGACCCCTCAGAAGGTGAGCACCTTACCTCGCCAGTGCCCCACCAGGCTTGTCTCCCACCACAGGTTTGGGCGCAAGCCGATGCTGATCTGGTGCTGCCTGCAGGTGGCCGTGACCAGCACCAGCACTATCTTTGCCCCGAGTTTCCTCATCTACTGTGGCCTCCGGTCCATGAGCGCGTTTGCACTGGGCGGCATCATCATGACCTCCTCAATGCTCAGTGAGTGTGTCCCTTGTCTGCTTCTGCCGTGAGGGGGTAGGGAACGGGGCCTCACCTGCATGTGCCTTTCAGTGGTGGAGTGGACCCCGACACCCAGGAGGGCTGTCGCCATGACGATACTGGGATGCTTCTACAGCTTGGGCCAGATGGCCCTGGGCGGACTTGCCTTTGCCCTGCGGGACTGGTGGACGCTCCAGCTGGCCGTGTCTGTACCCTTCTTTGCCATCTTCCTGGCTAACTGGTCGGTACAGAGCCTGGGGCCTTTTCCCTTGGGGCGGGCACCACAGAAAGGGAGGCGACAGGGTGGGAGGCTGCCCCCTCACTCCCACAGCCCTGGCTGGCCACGGGGCTGAGACGTTGAGAGTCACGAAGGGAGGTGGTGTGAGCAGTCCCTCGCTGGGAATTCAGAGTTCTGGGGTGGGCATGGCAGCTGGAGGTCTGTGGTGCTATCCAGCCAGGACCGGCCTTAATTGGTTCGCACAGTGATTTAAAAGAAATGTTTGTAACAACTTGCCAACATTTAAAAATGAGGAGGTTTTTTTTTTTTTTTAATCAACGAAAGAAAGAAAAATAGTATTTCTACCTTTTCTTGAGAACCTGGAAGATCCAGTGACACTGGGCTGAACTTGGGCTGGAGTTGAATGGCAGCTGCACCCTTTGCCCCCAGCCCCCACCCTCCATGTCCTCTGGGCCTCCCCACACTTGCCCCACCCCCACCAGCCTGCTCATCCACAGCTCTCCACACCCACCCCCCGCCACCACCCGTGGTCATCAGTCAATGACCAGCAGCCTAGGATATGCAAATCCATCATTATCATGATTATTTTTGGTGCTCCCCAAATCCCTGAGGTCTGGAAATACTTGCTTAGGTGGGGACTGGAGGAAGAGATACAAGGAAGCAAACACAAATGAATGTCCCCATAAGTGACCTTGTGCCCGTCTGCCACAGCAGAGTTGGCCTGGGCCAGAGGAGTCCTCTGTCGGGCAGACGGGATAACAAGGACTCATTCATTCCCAAATATTCACTGAGCTCAGGCCCCTGCCAGATGATCGGAGGTAAATCCATAAGCAAAACAGACAAGAAGGCCCCGCCCACATGGAGCTATGTTAACAGGATCAGCAGGTGCGGAGGGAGACATCCCATCATTACACTTATTAGGCCTCCCTGGTCACAATTATTGGGTGCATACTGGGTGCTGTTCATAGCACCAGGTGGGTATTAACACATTTTCTAATGAGGAAAGTATTATTATTACTGCCATTTTCAGATGAGGGACTGACTGAGGCCGAGAGAGTAAATAATTTGCCCAAAGTCACACAGCTGGTGAGGGCCAGAGGCAGGACTTGAACCCAGGCAGGCTGACTTTTTTAACCACTATTTCAAACTGCCTCTGGAAGCTCTTCTCAACTTCCCTGCAAATGCGGCTGACCGGCTATGGGCTGGGTAAATCTGGGAGCCTCCCCCTGCCCATCTGCCCCCAAGGAGGCTGGGAAGAAGCAAATGGGTTTGATAAAGCCACTTGGTTCTGGTTGGGAATGTTTTAAATGTACTTCTTTTTTAAAAGTCAGCACCATGTGACCTTTCTGTCACAGAAATGGCCCCAGAATCACTGGAGGACTTGCTGGCTCTAGGGACAGCCCGTGGCCAGGCAGCCTGATGCCCTGGCTGGACGAAAGGCTCAGGCCGGCAGCCTCCTGGCAGCCAGGGAAGCAGATGGGGACGGCCTAGGAAGAAGAGGGGGGCCAGGCGTTAGGACTCATCTTTATTTCAGAGTCGTCAGGGACCGCCAGTCTCCCAGCCTGGCATTAGCAGTGCAGCAGGAGCGGCACCTGCCTTCTCTTTGCTCCCACTGAAGTTAAAAGGTCTGCTGCCCACCACCACCTCCCCACCTCCCTCATCCAGGAGGATCTCACAGTGTGTACAAAGAAAGCCAAGCCCCAGCCAAACACCTGCTTCTTTACCAGGTGGCTGCCAGAATCTGCCCGGTGGCTAATTATCATGGGCAAACCAGACAAAGGGCTTCAGGAACTCAAAAAGGTGGCCAGGATCAATGGCAACAAGGAAGCCAAAAAGACATTGACCATAGAGGTGAGACGTTGCTCATCGTAACCCAGAATGTGGGACTTGACCCAGGAAACGATACATACTAATAACCTGGATTCTCACCAATCTCACCACTGCCCACACCAACACCACCAATACCACCACCACCATCACCATCAACATCTCTACAAAGCACCAGCATCAGCACCACCACCTTCACCCCCATCATTACATCATCGTCACCACTAGTACCACCTCCCGTACACCTACTGTCGCCTACCGTCACCTCCACTATCATCACCCCTACACAAATACCATCAGCAGCAGCACCACCAAATGATGCACCAGTAGCAACACCATCAGCATCAGCATTACAACCATCCATACCCCCACCACTACCATAACCATACTATCACCATCAACGCCATCGTCATTACCATCATCACCACCCCCACCAGCGCTCACCACAATCGTCTTCATCTTCACCACCACCTCCATCAACACTACTGTCACTATCACCAGCCTTGCCATCGTGTGGTGATAATAATCACCATATTACTCGATCACCATCACCACTCCATCATCATCACTTTCACTACCACCACCACCATCATTACCATCATCATCTTCACCAGCACCACCATCTTCATCTTCTTCATCACTACCTCCATCAACACCACCAATACCATCACCAACATCACCATCTGCATCTCTACAAAACACCATCAACACCACCCCCACCACTACCATCACCTTCACCACCATCATTACCTTCCAGCACTACCTCCACCATTCCATCACCACCACCACCACCAATAACCAAATATCATTATCAACACTGTCAGCACCCCGTCACCACTTCTCTGACTCAATATCTCGAGACACCCGCATATATTGCACACTCACCTCAAGGGGCTTCTCAATGTATGTGGGGGAACAGGACATGCTTATCTGAAGATAGTTATTTTGAGGAAGCAGGTGCTTGCGGTCAGAAAGCACAGAGCTCCCTGGGGGCAGGAGGACAGGGGAAGGCTTCCAGGAGGGGGAAAGCTAGAGCAATCAGGACTGAGCTGAGCCCAGTGTGAGCAGGGCCCAGAGGCAGAGGACGGTGCTCCAGTGGGCTCAGGAGGGGGCTGAACAGGCAATTGGGTAGCAGAGAAGAGCTGGCTGGGATGGAGTGGGCGCGCCCTGCAGCCAGCCATGGAAATGAGGAGGATGTGGGGCTCTGTGTGGTACCTGTCAAGGGCATCCCTGCAGCGTGCAGCGAAGAGGGCCGGAGCTGGGACACAAGACCCCTGCTAGGTTCAGGGTTAGTGGGCCAGGTCTGCAGAGGAGAGAGCTCAGCCAGAGGCCCAAGATCAACCTTCCTACCCCACCCCCACCTAGGACTCCTGTCTGCAGAGGCCCAGGCCCAGGACAGCCTCCCCCATCACTCTGCTGGCCTGGACACCAGTTCCCTGGCATGAGGGGAGGGAGTGAGGTGGTCACCCCACACTCACTGGGCTCCTCCCCTAGGTGCTGATGTCCAGCATGCAGGAGGAGCTGGCCTCTACCAAGACCCGCCAGTCATGGCTGGACCTGTTCCACATGCCCAAGCTCCGCTGGAGACTCCTTGGGCTGCTCGTGGTGATGTAAGCCATCTGAGGTTGTCCCTCCCGGGGAGATGGCTGGGGACAGGTCGAGGGGTCTCGGAGGGAAACAGCATCTGCTGGACCCCCAGGGGACATTTCTGGCTGGGACAGTAAAGACCCTAAGAGGCGGGAACGCAGGAGGCAGGGGTGAGGGATGTGTGCACGTGTGGCCAGAGGGTGGCTTTTACAGGAAGCCAGCTAGAGAGGCAGGAATAGGATAGTGACCCTGGGCAGTGTCACTCATAGAGGGACGACCACATGCTAGGCATTCTCACTCTTCACAGCAACCCCATGAGATAAGGACACTCATAGTGCCCGTTTTACGGATGGGGAAACAGAGGCCCAGAGAGGTTAAATTGATGATGGAGCAGGCATTTGGACCCAGGCAGTGCGGCAGAGACTGTGCTCTCAGCCACTTGGTGGAGCCATCTACCAGCTGGGCACTGTCACTGGCCAGCCCCTACGCTGAGCCACGGCTTCTTCACCCTACCCCTAGGAGGTGAATACAGAGGGCATTGCCTTGGCCCCAAGGTTGCCTGGGACCAGGAAAAGGCCCCTTAAAATAAATCCAGTCCAACCTCCATTGCCACGAGACCAGAACAGGATGGTGCCCGGCTACCATTACTGAATGTTTTGATCAAAGACCTAATAGATGGATCCTGATCAAAGGGAGGAAAACTGTAGAACAGAATTTCAAATTCTTATAGAAACTAGACTACCTGGACCCGTTGTGTCTAGGGGATCCCCCAAATCTACTGCCCTGAGATAATCTTTAAGCCTTGAACTGCAACTATCCCATGAAGTCATCTTTAAATTAAACAACAGTTTAGCTCAACTAGTAAAGAATGTTCGTCTTGAGTGGTGTGCTCTTTTAAAGAATTATTTATATAAGATTAAACTGACAACAGCAACTCTAAAACACGGAGAAGTTTAGGGGCAGAGAGTTTAAGTTAATGCTGGTCAAACAGCACACACACAGAAAATCAGTTCAAGTGACACCCAAAAGAGCATATTAAAAGGTGAGGCTCAGATTTGATTGAGACTTCATCTTGAAATAAAACTAAAAGATTAGGAAACCATTTACTTTTTGTTCTATTTAACCACATATGGGTTATAATGGCAAAATTTTGCTGAATCTTGGAACAATGAATGGATCAAATTTTTTTTTTGGCTTAAATTTTTTCGGATAAATTTGGTGGCGTGCCAGGCTTCCTCTGTCTCCCAGGGGCCAAGCGGCAGGCTTTGTTATTCAAATCACAGCCTTTGAAGCGGCTAACCTTGTTGGTTTTCTTTTCTTTGGCTGTTAACCCAGATCCTCGATAGGCAGAGGCTTTGAGCACAAGCCAAACCGCTCTCCTACATCACTTTCATTAACTTCATGAAACACTGAGGTTTCTGCACGAATTGCGGTTTTACTTTGCAGTTGCTTGGCCCTGGGATGTCAGATGTTTGCTGGGGATGCAATTAGTGAGAGACAGTCCAACTAAGATGATGACACTGAAGGGAAGGGCTAGGCTGGGTGCCTAGTTAAGCAGAATCACCTGTTAGAGTGGGGATGGGCTTTTTTTTTTTTTTTTTTTTAATAATTTATTTTATTTTACCTTGTTATTGTTGAGAATAAACACAGCAGAACATATACCAATTCAACAATTTCTACATGAACAATTCAATGACTGGTTACATTCTTCAAGTTGTACAATCATTCTCACTCTCCTTTCAGAGTTGTTCCTACCCCACTAACATAAATTCACTGCCCCCTAAGGTTCCTATCTAATCCTTCTAGTTGTTGTTGTCAATTTGATCCCATATTGTTGTTGTTAGGTGCCTTCTGGTCGGTTCCGATTTATAACAACCTTATGGACAACAGAATGAAACACTGCACGGTCCTGCGCCATCCTCACGATTGTTGTTATGCTTGAGCCCATTGTTGCAGCCACAGTCAATCCTTCTCGTTGATCCTCTGCTTTACCAAGCATGAAGCCCTTCTCCAGGGACTGATCCCTCCTGACAACAAGTCCAAAGTATGTGAGATATAGTCTCACCATCCTTGCTTCTAAGGAGTATTCTGGTTGTACTTCTCTCAAGACAGATTTGTTCGTTCTTTTGACAGTCCATGGTATATTCAATACTCTTCTCCAACACCACAATTCAAAGACGTCAATTCTTCTTCCATCTTCCTTATTCATTGTCCAGCTTTCGCATGCATATGAGGCGACTGAAAACATCATGGCTTGAGTCAGGAAGACCTTAGTCCTTAAAGTGATATCTTTGCTTTTCAACACTTTAAAGAGATCTCTTGCAGCAAATTTGCCCAATGCAATGCGTCATCTGATTTCTTGACTGGATCTTCCCTGGGTGTTGATTGTGGATCCAAGTAAATGAAATTCTTGACAACTTCAATCTTTTCTCGGTTTATCGTGCTGTTGCTTATTGGTTCAGTTGTGAGGATTTTTGTTTTCTTCATGTTGAGGTGTAATCCATACTGAAGCCTGTAGTCTTTGATCTTCATCAGTAAGTGCTTCAAATTTTCTTCATTTTCACAAGCAAGATTGTGTCATCTGCATACCACAGGTCGTTAGTGAGTCTTCCTGCAATTCTGATGCTGCATTCTTCTTCATATAATCCAGCTTCTCGGATTATTTGCTCAGCATACAGACTGAACGCATATGGTGAAAGGATATAATCCTGACGCACACCTTTCCTAACCTTAAACCACGCAGCATACCCTTGATCTGTGCCAATGACTGCTTCTTGATCTATGTACAGGTTCCTCATGAGCACAATTAAGTGTTCTGGAATTCCCATTCTTCTCAATGTTATCCACAATTTGTTAGGATCCACACAGTCGAATGCCTTTGCATAGTCAATAAAACACAGGTAAACATCTTTCTGGTATTCTCTGCTTTCAGCCAGGATCCATCTGACATCAGCAACGATATCCCTTGTTCCACATCCTCTTCTGAATCTGGCTTGAATTTCTGGCAGTTCCCTGTTGATGTACTGCTGCAACTGCTTTTGAATGATCTTCAGCAAAATTTTACTTGTGTGTGATATTAATGATATTGTTCAATAATTTCCGCATTCAGTTGGATCACCTTTCTTGGGAATAGGCATAAACATGGATCTCTTCCAGTTGGTTGGCCAGGCAGTTGTCTTCCAAATTTCTTGGCATAGATGAGTGAGCACTTCCAGCGCTGCATCTGTTTGTTGAAACATCTCAATTGGGATTCCATCAATTCCTGATGTCTTGTTTTTCACCAATGTCTTCAGTGCAGCTTGGACTTCTTCCTTCATTACCATTGGTTCTTGATCATATGCTACCTCCTGAAACGGTTGAACATCGACCAATTCTTTTTTGGTACAGTGACTCTGTGTAGTCCTTCCATCTTCTTTTGATGCTTCCTGCGTCGTTCAGTATTTTCCCCACAGAAGCCTTCACTACTGCAACTCAAGGCTTGAATTTTTTCTTCAGTTCTTTCAGCTTGAGAAATGCCGCGAGTGTTCTTCCCTTTTGGTTTTCTAGCTCCAGGTCTTTGCACATGTCATTATAATACTTTACTTTGTCTTCCCAAGCAGACCTTTGAAATTTTCTGTTTAGCTTTTTTACTTCATCATTTCTTCCTTTCGCTTTAGCCACTGGACGTTCAAGAGCAAGTCTCAGAGTCTCCTCTGACATGCATTTTGGTTTTTTCTTTCTTTCTTGTCTTTTTAATGACCTCTTGCTTTCTTCATGTATGATGCTTTCTTCATGTATATCATTCCCCAGTTTATCTGGTCTTTGGTCATTTGTGTTTAATCCCATACAGATAGTTCTTACAAGAGTGCAATACTCAAGGCAGGCATTCTTTACTAATTAAGCTAAACTACTGTTTGGTTTAAAGAAGACTTCAGAGGACATTTTTGGTTTAAGTTTTAAAGATTACCTCAGGACAATAGTTTCGCAGGTTCATCCAGCCTTAACAGATCCAGAAAGTCTGGATTCCATGAGAATTTGAAATTCTCTTCCGCATTTTCCCCTTTTGATCAGAATTCTTCTACAGACTCTTTGAGGGAATGGACTTTTAAAGTGGTCAAGAATAATTACGAGTTGTGGCCACTTGTGAATCCAAGTTCAACCTCCAATCTGCAGCAATTCACACACTGTAAGTTCAGCCACTCAGAAGGGTGTGGCAGGTGGGGTCCTCCAGGAAGTGGACTCTAAGGTGGAGATTAGGGGGCAGACAGTTTATTGGGGAGAGTTCTCAGGACCTGCTCTGGTGAAAGGAATCAGATGGAGCAGGGGAGAAGTCGGCCACAAACCAGGATGCTGTCATAGCAAAGCCCAGCCACCCCTCGGGAACTTGTGAGCTGGGATGGCCCTTCTGAGTTGTCCCCCTGGCCCGTGTGGATGGCCTGTGTCACCCTGGGAAAGACTGTGCTCTTCCTAGCTGAGGGCCAGCACCCCTAGAGGCTGGGGGAATCAGACTTTCCATCTGAAGGGTGATCTAGGCAGTGCAGCCCAGCCCCATGCAGAGATCCGATCCTAGGACTGTTCCCATTTTCCAAGATGAAGAAGCAGGCATCTAGAGAGGATCAGAGCCTTGCCCAGGTTCATGGCTAACAGAGCAGAGGCCTGGCCATGGTTCTGGGCCAGGGCTGGGTGTGGCAGTCAGAGCTGAAGGGGCAGCTCCTGTTGACCTGCGGAGGTCCCTGAGAGCAGGCTGGGTGCTGAGCCCGAGACTCATGTCTTCTGGCTGGTCAGCCAGCTTCAGCCCTGCCCGGAAGCCCATGAACAAAATGGACTTCCTGCCCTTTCCTGGAATCAGCCTGGCCCTGGGGAGACGCATCCTGCATTCAACAGGTTTCTCAGGGCTCTGGCTGTGACAAGCTCAGGGTGGCCAACCTCCCAGGCTGGTCTATGCTCTGCCAGGACTGCCCCTGTGTGGGGTGATGCTGTGCAGCTGGACCAACTTCCTAACTCTGTCCTGCAGATTCTCTGTAACGTTCTCCTACTATGGGCTGGTCCTGGACCTGCAGAACCTGGGCAGTGACATCTTCCTCCTCCAAGTCCTCTTTGGAGCCATAGACTTCCTGGGCCGGGCCACCACCCCCTTCTTGCTCAAGTTCTTCGGCCGCCGCTTCACCATAGCCAGCTCCCAGTCCACTGCTGGCTTCTTCATCCTGGCCAATGTGCTGGTGCCACAAGGTGAGGTCAGGGCAGTGCAGAGAGGGCAGGCCAGGTGGGCGGCAGCCAGGGACACTGGCTTCCCTCCCCACCCCTGTTGTCTGCACACCCGTGCCCCCTCCCCCTGCTGACCCCACGCATGTGCAGTTTTGCAGCCACGCCCTCTGAGCATCTTTCTGCCCACATGTCAAATCCTGTCATGAACTTTGCTGCGTTATCTCAGGAGTCTCCTCCCCAAGCAGCCCCTGGCCCATTTCCCTGGTGAGAAAATCGAGGCCCAGAGAAGTGAAGCAAGGTGGTCAAGTTACTTAGCTAACACGTGACAGGGCCAGGGCTCACTGCATTAAAAGCCAAAGGAGGGAGCCTGCGGGGGAGGAAGGACCAGGAAGATGGGGGGTGGGGGGCAGCAAAGGCGCCAAGCAGGGAGAGAGTGTTTTTTCACCCTTATCAAAGAAGTGCGGCACCTGTGAGCCAAGTGAGCAGAGCAGAGGGCCGGGAGGCTGCCGCCGGCCACTGGTTCCTCTTGTCTTCTGCGCAGCGGTGGTGCCGGAAGAGCCTCCCCGTGGTTCCTCTCAGTGCCCCATGTCGGAGCCTGGGGGTGGTGCCGGGAGCCAGGAGGAGGGCAGAGGATGCCTAGCGACTGCCTGCCACCAAGAGGACGGAGGGTGGCAGTGTGAACTGCAAACTCTCAGAGAACATTTCCAGAACGTTCCTGTGGGAGCCACACTTGACAGTTTATAAGACTCTTTATAACCAAGAGGGGGATGGGGGAGCTGAGGCCCAGGCCTGTGACGAAACTTCGGTTTCCTGGCTAGGCCTCCTTCCAGCCACCCAGGGTCCCCCATGAAAGCCAGGGTGCCCCAGGCAGGCGGAGGGAACAGTGGGAAGGCTTCAAGACACCTGGTCTCCCCAAGGCCTCTGCTGTGGCCTGGGCAGGGCCTGGCCCCTCCTCTCCTAGGCCGTTGGGAGCAGACCAGGATTGTGGCCCTCAGCTGCCCCATGCCCACCTATCCCAGAGCTGGCCTCGCTCCTCCTGCTCGGCTCCTCCTCAAGCCACCAACTGTGATTTCTAATTCCTCACTGTGGCCCTGCCAGGGATAAGGGTCAGCCCAAGGAAGCTTTGTAGGGGAACCCCACCCTCACCCCCCCCCCCGGCTCCTCTCCGGTGGACCCCATGCTCACCCTCTCCTTGCCCAGATTTTCAGACCCTGCGCGTGGTCTTTGCCGTGCTGGGAAAGGGATGCTTTGGGGTAACCTTAACCTGCCTCGCTGTCTACAGGACTGAACTCTTCCCAACTTCACTGCGGTAGGCTGGGGCTGCAGGCCATGCTGGGGAGGGTCTGCCAGGCCTCAAGATGGGGCAAGAAAGGGAGGGCCAGAGGGGAGGGAAAGGAGGGCCATGTGTCCAGGGGGACACAGCAGAGGATGAGGGGACCCAGCTGCCTACATGGAGCTGGACAGACCAACCCCACCTTCCTTCCCCCAAAGGCCCTAGAGTTCCCTGTGAAGGATTCTGGATGTTCCCAGGAAGAAGACCCTCTCTCTAGATGGGAAAATCTGTGGGGCTCCATGGAGGAAGTGGCTTTAGGGGAGGCTCTGAGCTTAATTATCCCCCCCTGGTATCCCCTGGCCCATCCAAACTGCCCCTCCTCTGGTAAAATTCCTAACAGTGGCAGCCATCACATGGGCTTGGGCTCTCCCCTTCACCCACAGGATGACAGCAGATGGCCTCCTGCAGTCGGCAGGCCGACTGGGGGCTGTGATGGGCCCTTTGATCAGGATGACCCGCCAGGCCCTGCCCCTGCTGCCCCCCCTCTCCTATGGTATCATCCCCATCGCTTCCAGCCTCCTCCTCCTGCTCCTCCCAGAGACCCAAGGACTTCCACTCCCAGACACCGTGCAGAACCTGGAGAGCCAGTGAGTGATCTGCAGCTGCCCTGAGAGTGGGGCTGGGCTTCCTTTTGGGCCATGATGTAGATGGACTGGGGTTACAAATGTGGGGGCAGGCTCACCCATGGCCCTGGTATAGAAGACCCAAGGGGTCAGGGGAACAGCCTGAGTGGAGGAGGCAGGAACTGGGCTGAGCTTGTCATACTGATGACACTAGATAGCAATTAGAGTTTGTTGAGCACTCACAATGTTCCATCAGCACAGAGAGCATCACAGCTTGTTTCTGAAGCCATTTAATGTTCATAACAACCCAGTCAGGAAGGTGCGATCCTCATTTACAGGCAGAAAAACTGAGGCTCAGAGAAGTGAAGTAACTTACCAAAAGTGATTGTACCTTAGGCAGGAAAATGTAATA
This sequence comes from Trichechus manatus latirostris, assembly GCF_000243295.1. Lineage (NCBI taxonomy): Eukaryota > Metazoa > Chordata > Mammalia > Sirenia > Trichechidae > Trichechus > Trichechus manatus. The sequence goes on along the minus strand of NW_004444049.1, from coordinate 6,633,024 downwards.
GTTAAGAGCACAGGTTCTGTAGCCAGATTGCCTAGGACTAAATTCCCTAGCTACTTAGATGACTTAACCCCTCTCACCAAAACTGACACAAGAGGATATAGACAGCCTCAACAGTCCTAGTTAAATCTGCTCACAAAGAATTCCAGACCCAGACAGATTAGCAGGTGAGTTCTTTCAAACCCTCAATAAACAGATTGTTCTACTCTCACATACATTTCTTTGAGAGAATAAAAATGAGAGAACACTTTCCAACTCCATTCTATGAAGCCAGGGTAAATTCCCTAGGCTTTAGCTTCCTCCTCTGTAAAAAAAGGTACGAAAAATATATAGGTATACTTTGGACATGTTACCAGGAGGGATAAGTCCCTGGAGAAGGACATCATGCTTGGTAAAGTAGAAGGTCAGTGAAAAAGAGGAAGACCCTCAATGAGCTGGATTGACACAGTGGCTACAACAATGGGCTGAAGCATGACAATGATTATGAGGATGGTGAAGGAATGGGCAGTGTTTCATTCTGTTGCACACAGACAGGGTCGCTATGAGTTGGAACCAACTCGAGGGCACCTAACAACAAGTATAAACCAGCCACTGTTCTATGCTCTTGGGACACTGCAGTAAATAAAACCCTGATCTCACAGAGTTTACATTCCTAGAAGACTTGACCCCAGGTCTACTCTCCTAAAACCCCAAGCCTGTAACCATTTCACCATGCATTGCTGCTTTCTTCTGATTCTTCTAGAAAAAGATCAGCACCAGCGGGGGGTGACCAACGAGAGGTGGTCAATACAGAAAGCACCTGGTTCTAGAAATGCTGCCTGCGTGGAGTCGGTCTGGACAAAGACCCCTGGGAAAGGAGTTGCTGAAGGTGGAGACGAGTGGGACGAGCTGGAAGGTTCGATGTGGTTGAGTGGGCAGCAAGGTGTACTGCTGCGTCTGAAGGATGCTCTTGCCACGCTCTCCCGCTTTCACCACCCCCCATCTCACCACACCCCCTCTTGCCACACCCCCCTCACCGCGCCCCCTCTCTCACGCCCACTTGCTCTCATCACCCCCTCCTGTCCTTGCCACTGGTGAAGTTGGCTCTGCACAGCCAGGTGCCCTGGTTAGATTCTCCTGGCTGCCCACGGGGCCCCTTCATTAGCAAGACGGGTCCTCTCCCGTCCCCTGCCAGGCTCGCGATTTCACTTGGCCACCTCCTGACTCCCTTCATATGACCTGGCGTTGCAGGATTCTCTCCTCTGGGCTTCCAGAGTGGATTGTCAGACAGACAAGGGCAGGGTATCGATGGGGTTCCAGTCTCCCCCCACCACTCACAGAGTCCTCATCTGTAAAATGGGAGTGACCACGGAACCTGCTTTCCAGGGTGGATATGAGGATCAACTGATGTTAGCACAGGCCAGAGTCTGAGAATTAGAACCCAGCACAGGTAGGTGTTCAGGTTGTGTCCTCCCCATGGCACCCAGCCCAGGGGCACATGGAACTGAAACCACCCCAGGCTCCACTGGCCCAGTCACCCACCTAATGGAGGCTGCGTCCCTCTAAGAAAGGGGTACCCTTTTGTCATTTGCCTGTCTGGAGGGGCACCGTTTCCTGATTCACACAAAGACCCTCTGTGTGCTGGCAGCAGTCCAGGCTGTTAAAACCATATGATCACTGAGGCCAGCCACCTGTCCAGAGCCGAGGAAGCCACAGCGTGAGAGGTGGGGGGGCATGCCCAGAGTGACACAGCTGAGCCCTGGCCTGACTCCCAGGCAGGCCTCTTTCCAGCACACTGGGCTCCTGGCCGCTCATCTCATCCCCACCGTGGTTACTAGTCCCTGTAGCCTTGTCACAAAGTCACCCCCACACCCTTCTCTCCACACCTGAGTTCCCTGGAGATCCAGACTTTTTAGACACCTGCCCACTCAGCACTCCCCTTGGATGACCTGGGGACATCTCTAGCCCTGGGTTCCTCAGCCACATATCCCAAGTCCCCTCTCCCACACCTGATACACACCAGCCCATGAATTTTACACTTCTCAGTAGCTCCCAGATCCATCTACTTCTCCATCATCATGGCCACCTTCATATCTGGTTCCTGAGCTGGTCTCTGATGTCCATTGCTCTCCACACGGCAGTTTCGATGCTTGTTTGGAAACACAATTCAGATCAAATCTCCTCTCTGCTTAAAACCCTCTGGTGGCCCATGATAAAGACCACACTCCTTCCCCGGCCAGCAGGTCAGGCCCCTATGGGTCCCCAGCCTTACCTCCTACCACACACAGCCCCTCAACCTTCCCCAGCTATAGGGAAGTCCTTTCAGTTCTTCCAATGCACAGGGCTCCATCCTGCCTCAGGGCCTTTTCACATGCTGTTCCCACAGTGGACCATTTTCTCTCCTCACCTTCTAGGTTTCCATCAAGCATCACTTCCTCAGGAAAGCCTTCCCTGACCACCTCCCACCCCCAACCCCCAGTCCTCTTCAGCCTCTTCTATCAGACTACTTTTTTCAAGCCCTGGTCCTCTCCTTTGAGGCACTTGTATCAGCAAAGAATTGTACTCTTTTTTGCACTATTGCATTTATGTCTGTCTCCTGGGCTGGGAGCTTTAAGAAGGGAAAGCTCTCTTTTGCCTTCTCCCGCTGTGCCCCAGTGCCTGGCACAGGGCTTGGCATGTAATGGACACTCAATAATATGTGTGGCAGGAATGAATGTCAGTCACCATCCCATGCACCCTGCCCACACCCTGGCCTCCCGACAGGCCTGGGGACTATTTCTGAGCACTCTGTAGTTGGGGGGGTGGGGGCAGTGCAGAAAGAGGCAGCCCTGGCCAAGGGGCACCCAGCCGCCAACCCCAGGCCATGAAGTTGTGGTCATACAGGCTGGAGACCCCCAGATGACTCGACCATCTGCTCTAAGACCCCAGGCAAACCACTGTGCCAATCCTCCTGCAGACCTTGGGTTCAGAGCCAAGGCAGGGCTTGGGTCAGGGCAGGGGGAGAAGAGAGCCTGGCCTGGCAGGTGCAGCTCCTGGCGTGGTGGCACTGAGGTAGCCTGACAGCCACATCTATGTCAAGACACTAAAAAGCAAACATTCAACTTATAGATCTTTTATTAACATTTCAATTTTTACCAGTTAACACAGTACTTAGTTTGCACATAGTTCAAAAGTCAAGTAGTTATTGCAAAAGCTTTGTTTCCAAATCTAGCAGTGTCCCACAACTGCTTCCCTCCATTTTCCTTCCCTGGAGGCACCCACTTACCCTGCTTTGAGCTGATTACTTTTTGTCACCATTACCTCTCCAAATAACAGGCTTATATGGGCTCTTCTTGGGAGTCCTTGGGTGGCACAAACAGTTAAACATTGGGCTACTAATCAAAAGGGTGGTTCAAACCTACCTCGGAAGAAAGGTCTGGTGATCTGCCTTAGGCTGGGTTCTCTAGAGAAGCAAAACCAGTAAAGCATATAAATATATATATATAGAGAGATTTATATCAAGGAAATGGCTCATGTGATTGTAGAGGTTGTAATGTCTCTAGTCTGTGAGTCAGGATAGAGGCTTCTCCTGACTCACATAGCCACAGGGTCTGGTGAACCCAAGATCAGCAGGTCAGAGAGCAGGGTTCTTGCTCACAGGCTGCACAGATCAGTGAATTCCAAGATTTGCAGGCAAGATGGCAGGTAAGCTGCTAACTCAAGTCCCAAGAACTGGAGGTCAGATGAACAGGAGCCAGTTGCAGGATCCAGAGCTAGCAAAAGCCCACAGGTCTTGCCAGAAAGTCCTCTTACATATTTGATGCAAGCCACACCCCCAAGGAGACTCCCTTTCAACTGATTGGCTACTCACAGCAGATCCCATCATGGAGGTGATCGCATTATATCAAATCTCATCATGGAAGTGATCACATCATCATACAACTGCCAAACTACATCATAACGGCCAAACCACTGAGAATCGAGGCCCAGCCAAGTTGACATATAACCTTAACGATCACGTCTGCTTCCAAAAGGTCACAGCCTTGAAAACCCTATGGATTGCAGTTCTATTCTGCACACATGGGGTTGCCATGATTCAGAAGCGACTTGACAGCAACTGGTTTGGTTTAGTTATGGGTTCTTGATTTTTCACTTTCAGGCATTATCTGTTGACTTCCCACCATGAAAGAGGAAAATTTTATTCCCTTTTCTACCCCATACCTACCCCCCTACACAGATCCTTCCCATGCTCACATTTCCCTAGTATCGTTGCATCATAACTATAGTTAGATCCTTATTAAGTGTTTCATTAGTGTGTTATCGTGGGGTTTACATTAACTTTACCCAGAGAATTTAGTTTTTGTCCTCAGTTCCTGAGAGACAATCTTTTAACAAAAACAATGGAATTTAAGTGTCTTCAATAAGGACTCCAGATCACACCCAACTAACAGGTTGTGCCAGTGAGGTACTGAGGAGACTCTAGGGTGGAGGGTGGCCAGGTCAGAAAGACCCACTGCGTGATAGTTCATGATCACCGCATATTGACCGACCTCACGCGAGAGGGCTGGAGTTTGTATGAGATCCCCAGTAAAAGCTCTGGATGCTGAATTTCCATGGGCTTCCTCGTTGATGAAAGAAATAGATGCACATGGGAGGGTAGTGCATCCCTTTGAGACATGGAAGCCCCGTGTTGTGAATCCTCCCAGGCCTCATCTTATGTGTCTCTTCATTTGTATTCTTTTTTTGCTAGAATAAAACTGTAATCATAAGTATAGTACTTTCTGTGAGTTCTGTGAGTCACTCCAGTGAATTGTCGAATCCAAAGGAGTAGTGGGAGACAGCAGGTCAGAAGTGAGGAGGGGGTGAGAATCCCTGAGCTTATGGCTGGCATCCTGAGTGGGTAGAGGGAGGCCCCAACTTATAGCCAGCAGGTCAGAAGTGAGGAAGCCCAAGGGGACTTCAAGTTTATGGCTGGAATTCTGACAGGGTACCGGGAACACCCCAAATTTGTAACCAGCAGATCAGAAGTGAGGGTGCTGTATGGACTCCCAAGCTTGCAGCTGGGATCTAAAGTCTTGGGCCAACTTGGCAGTCTAGAGAACCGTGCCCTTTAACTTGTGAGCACTGACCTTACTCCACGTAGCTAGGGTCAGAGGAAGAAGTGCTGCACAGGCAGCTGGTGTCAGGACTGAATAGAAAAGTAAAAAGTGACTAATTGATTAAATTTTGTATTTGGATTTGATTGATCCTCTCAATTATGTAAATGCTACTCATAGCCAAGGAATATAGAACTGTGACACCTTTTCCTTTCTTATACAACTTTTCATTTTCCCCAGAGTTAACTATCACCTTCTTTTCCTTTTGCTTGGTTTCTTTATGCAGTAATTCAATGCTATTTACATTTAATGCTGTACATTTAAAAGAAGAAAACTCTCAGATCAACCTTACTTCTACCTTAAGAAACGAGAAAAAATAAAGGAGCAAATTAAGAAGAAAGGAAATAATAAAGAGCAGAAATCAGAGAAATATAAAAGCAATAGAGAAAAATCAATAAAACCAAAGACTGGTTCTTTGAGAAGATCAATAAAAACTATAAACCTCTAGCTAGACTGACTAGGAAAAAGAGAGAAAAGGCATACATTACCAATATCAGAAACGAGAGTGGAAGCATCACTACAAATCCTACAGACATTAAAATCATACTAAGAGAATTATGAGCAACATTTTACCAAAAATTTGACAACTTAGATGAAATGGACAAATTTCTTTAAAGACACAACTACCAAAGCTTACTCAAAAAGAAAGAGATAAATAGCCCTGTATCCATTAAACAAATTAAGTTTGTGGTTTAAAACCTTCCCACAAAGAAAACCCCAGGCCCAAATGGCCTTCCTGGTGAATTCTACCAAACATTTAAGCAAGAAATAATACCAATTCTACACAAACTCTTTCAGAACATTGAAAAGGTGGTAACATTTCCCAACTCATTCTATGAGGCCAGCATTATCTCAATACCAAAACCAGAAAAAGAAAACTATAAACCAATATTTCTTATGAATATAGACACAAAAATTTTAAACAAACATTTTACAAATTGAATTCAATAATATATAAAAATGTCAATGCATCATGACCAAATGGAATTTATCCTAGGAATGCAAAGTTGGTCTGACATTTGACAGACAAGGTTAACAAACTAAATTATTAACAATCAAAAAATAAAAACCATATGATCATCTCAATCGATGTAGAAAGAGAATTGACAAAATTAAACATCCATTTCTGATAAACAACATTCAGTGATCTAGGAATGCATGAGAACTTCCTCAGTCTGATAAAGGGCATCTGTAAAAAACATAGAGATAACATCATAGTTAATAATAAAAGATGCTTTCCCCTTAAGATCAGAAATGAGACTAGGGTACCCACTCTTACCACTTCTATTCAACATAGATCCTAACTAGTGCAATAAGGCAAGAAATTATTTAGTATAGATTGGAGAGAAAGAAGCAGAACTGTCTTTATGTGCAGGAGAAATAATTGGCTATATAGAAAATCCTAAGGGATCTACAAAAATGTTACTACCCTTTGCCTTCAAGTCAATTCAGTCTCATAGTGACCCTATAAGACAGAGTAGAACTGCCCCATAGGGTTTCCAAGGAGAGGCTGGTGGATTCGAACTACCGACCTTTTGGTTAGCAGCTGAGCTCTTAACCACTGTGCCATCAGGGCTCCAAAACTAATAGAACTAATAAATAGTTCAACTAATAAAACTTGAAGGATGCAAGGTCAGTATACAAAAACCTGTTGTATTTCTGCATACTAGCAACCAACAATCAGAAATGGACAGTTTTGAAAAAATGCCATTTAAAAATAGCATAGGAAAATATGATATTTAGGGATAAATTTGACAAAAGAAAGGCAATGTCTGTAAATACAAAACTACAAAACATTGCTGAGAACAATTAAAGAAGATCTAAATAAATGGAGAGATATGCTGTGTTCATAGATAGGACTCAACAGTATTAAGATGTCAATTCTCCCCCAAAATAATCTGCAGATTCGATACAATCCCAATCAAAATCCCAGAAGACTTTTTAAAATGAATTGACAACTCATCCTAAACTTTATATGGAAATGAAAATAACTTCCAGTAGCCAAAACAATTTTTAAAAAGAACAAAGTTTGAGAACTTTTGTTCAATAGAGGAGAATTGAGAATCCAGAAGTTGAATCATGCATATATGGTTAATTGATTTTTGGCCAAGATGCCAAGTCAATTCAATGAGTAAAGAATAATCTTTTTAACAAATGATTCTGGGACAATTGGATAGTCACAAAATATAGACAGAAAGAGAGAAGAGGGGAGGTAAAGAAGGGCAGAGGGAGAGAGGAGAAGGGAGGAGATGAGGAGAAGGAGAGAGAACTCAACCCTTAACTTACACCATATACAAAAACTAACTTGAAATGTAAAAGCTAAATGTGAGAGCTAAAATTATAAAACTTTTTGAAGAATCCAGGAGAAAACCTCAGCAACCTTGGGTTTGGCAAAGATTTCTTAAATAGGACACAAAAAAATATGAACTATAAAAGAAAAAAATTGATATATTAAACTTCATAAAAACTAAAAACTTTTGCTTTTCAAAAGACACAGTTACAACAACAAAAAGGAAAGTCACAAACTTGGAGAAAATATTGGAAAAATCTATATCTGACAGATGACTTCCGTGTAAGTCATCTAGTGCTGCTGTAACAGAAACACCACAAGTGGATGGCTTTAACAATCAGAAGTTTATTCTCTCACAGTCTAGTAGGCTAGAAGTCCAAACTCAGGTGTCAGCTCCAGGGGAAGGCTTTCTCTCTCTGTCAACTCTGGAAGAAGGTCCTTGTCATCAATCTTCCCTGGACTAGGAGCTTCTCTGTGCAGGAATCCTGTGTCCAAAGGACACACTCTGTTCCTGGCGCTGATTTCTTGGTGGTATGAGGTCCCCCTGTCTCTGCTTCCTTCTGTCTTTTATATCTCAAGAGAGACTGGCTTAAGACACAGTCTAATCTTGTAGATCTCATCAACACAACTGCCGCTAATCCATCTCATTAACATCATAGTGATAGAATTTACAACACATAGGAAAATCACATCAGATGACAAAATGGTGGACAATCACACAGTACTGGGAATCATGGCCTAGCCAAATTGATACACATATTTTTGGGGGACACAATTCAATCCATAACAACTTCTAACTAGAAAATATAAGGAACTCCTACAACTCAACTATAAAAAGACAAATAAGCCAATTTAAATAACGGGCAACAGATTTGAATAGATGTTTCACCGCAGATGATATACAGATAGCAAATAAACACTTGAAAAGATGCTCAACATCATTAGTAAAATGCAAATTAAAGCCACAATGAAACACTACTACACTAGAATGTTGAAAATTAAAAAGACCAAGCGTTGGGGAGGATGTGAAGAAACTGGAACTCTCATACATGGCTGTGGGCATGTAAAAGGATGCAATTATTTGGAAAACAGTTTAGAAGTTTCTTAAAAGCTTAAAGAACTGTACAACACAAAGCAGGAACCTTAATATAAACTATGGACTTTAGTTAATAATAATGTATTGATATTGGTTTATCAATTGTAACAAATGTACCACATTAGAGCAAGATGTTAATAATGGGGATGGGCGGAGGAGGAGGTATATGGGAACTCTCTGTACTTCTGTTCAATTTTTCTGTAAATGTAAAACTGCTAGAAAAAAATAGTCTATTGAAAACGAAATTAAGGAGGTGGAGCCAACATGGCGCTATAGACAGAAGCACTATGCCCTCCCTCTGCAACAAAGACCTGAAAAACTAGGTAAAACAGTTACAAACGTCAGTCCTGGAACCCTAAGTACCAAATGAAGGAATAAAGAACTCGATCAAGCACTGAACTGAACAAGAAACTGACAGAGAACACAGAACAAGAAGAGCTACAGAGTAGAGGTCCCATACCAACCAATGTGGGCGGATTCACCGTCTTGGGCTACAGCTGCCAAAGAACTCAGACAGGGAGTACAGGAAGGCAACTGCACGGAGCTCCCAACGGGAAACAGAGTACCTGGTAACCAGGGATGCACGCTTTCCCGTCCCCCATCCTTCTTCCCTCTGTGTGGCCTCCCCTGCTTGCCAAGGGCCACAGTTGCTTGGCCAGAGAGACACTAGCTCACTGCCACCTCGGTCTGCCCCACCCCTACCAGCCAGCCCCTCAGCACCATTTTTTTGTTTGTTTTGGTTTGTATTTTTGTTTGTTTTTTAAATATTTGTGGGGAGCTTTTGTTGTTGTTGTTATTGCTTCTCTCTCTCCCTCCCTTTCCTTTCTCTCGCCCAGCTAGCCCCCATGTAACATCCCTTCCCCTTCTTGATGGGCTGTGATTTTTTTGGTTTATTTGCTTTGTTTTTTTTTTTTTTTTT
>NW_004444049.1:6620081-6623508 GCF_000243295.1 Trichechus manatus latirostris | reverse complement strand
TTTATTTGTTTGTTTTTTGATACTGTTTTTTGGGCTTTTTAAATTGCTTCTGTCTCTCCCTTGCTTCCTTCCTTTCTTACACCCAGCTAGCCCCATGTGCCATCCCCTCCCCTTCTTGACGGGCTGTGATTTTTTTGGTTTGTTTGCTTTTTTTTAACCTCTCTCTTCTTTCTTTTCTGTTTATTCTCTCTCTCTCTCTCCTTTTCTTCCTTTCCTTTCTTCCACCCACCCAGCCCTGTGCACCACCCTCGCCCCTTCTGGAGTGGCCAAGCTTCACAGCTTGGTTGGAGAGTCACTGCAAGCAGCCTCCCTGGGTCTGGACTGCCATCACGGACTGGCTCCCTCAGCGCCATTTTATTTATTTATTTTTCCCTTTTTTGTTATTGTTTTTTCTCTTTCTCTCCCTTCTTTCCTTTCCTTTCTCCCATCCATTCAGCCCCATGCGCTGCCCTCAGCTTCTTGGTGGGCTGTGTTGTATTGCTCAGCTGGAGAGGCACTGACACACAGACATCCCAGGTCTGCACCTCCACAGGCCAGCTCCCTCAGTGCCATAATTTTTATTTTTCTTTATCTTTCCTCTTTTCTTTTTCCTTCTCTCTCCCACCTAGGCCCTATGCTGCCTCCACTCCATCCTGACAGGCCATGCTGTGCCAACCAGCAAGAGACACATTAGCTCATGGCCACCCCAATTCCACCCTGCCCCTGCTACAATTTTTTTATTATTATTATTTATTTATTTTTATGTTTGATTGTTGGTTTCTTCTCTATCTTTCCCCTCTTTCCTTTCCTTTCTCCTGCCCACCTAGCCCTGTGTACCACCCACACCACTTCTTGACAGGCTGAGCCACACTACTTGGCTAGAGAGCCACCAGCACACGGCCTCACTGGATCTGCCCCACTCCACCCACCGAATCCTACTGCACCACCATTTTATTTGCTTTTTTCTTTTTCTTATTTATTTATTTTACCTCATTTTTTGTCTTTTTTAAAACTTTTTTGCCTTTGTTTCTCTCTTCTTTCATCCACCCACTTAGCTCTGCACATCACATCCTCTCCTTTCCCTCCTGCCTATCTGCACCATGCACTGAGTGCCATGTCCCTGAGCAGTACCAATGCGGTCCTCCGGCCCCCACCCTGCACTGCCCCCCAGCCCTGCCCCATTGCCCCCAGTTCATGCCACATTCTACTCATTCCCACCCCTCTATCCTTGCTGGACCTGCCCTACTGCACCATAGCTGAGTGACCAGCCCTGCCCACCTGGACAAGGTGGTAAGAAGTATCATGCCAACAGGCAAGAAAACAACAAAACACACCCAGCCAGCCTGCCCAGACATAACCAAAAAAAAAAAAAACAAAAAAGCAGGATGAAACAATCAAATCTACAATCAATACATGAAGAAAATAATTCCTGAATGTCCTGGAGACAGCAGAAAATATAAAAACATATTTAAAAAAACAGAAGAGGGTCGTTCCAGAAAGTGACCAAAATAAAACACCAAATGACCTTCTGCTAGAGGAAAAGGCACTGGAACTACCTGATAGGGAATTCAGAACTCTAATATTCAGGGTTCTCCAACAGATCAACAAAAATGCAAACAAAAGTAAGGAAAAAATAGACAAAATCATGGAAAAGACAGACAAAGCAATGGAAGAAATCAGGAAAATAATACAGGAACAAAATGTCAGAATAAATAAACAACTAGAAGTCATACAAAAACAGCAGTTAGAAATCCAAAAGATAAACAACAAGATTTCAGAAATGGACAGTGCAATAGAAGATTTTAGGAGCAAATCTGAAACAATGGAAGACAAGATCAGCAAAATTGAAGACAAATCCTTGGCTACTACTTTGAGGAAAAATCAGAGAAAAGAACGAAGAAAAATAAGAAACCCTGAGAACGATATGGGATACAATCAAAAGCAAAAATTTGCATGTGATTGGAGTTTCAGAACAGGGTGGGGGAATGGAAAACACAGAGAGGATCATTGAAGATTTGCTGACAGAAAACTTCCCTAATATCATGAAAGACCAAAAGCTGAACAAACCCCATATAGGACAGACCCCAAAAGAAAAACACCAAAATATATCATAATTACACTGGCTAAAACCAAAGACAACGAAAGAATCCCGAGAGCAGCTTGAGAAAAGCAAAAAGTCATATACAAACGGGAAACAATAAGATTAAGCTCTGATTACTCGGCAGAAACCATGCAGGTAAGAAAGCAATAGGATGAAATATATAAAATCTTGAAAGAAAGAAAAAACTGCCAACAAAGAATAATATATCCTGAAAAACTCTTACTCTAATATGATGACAAAATTAGGACATTTCCAGATAAGAAATTAAGGTGATATATAAAAACCAAACCAAACTCACACAAATTGTTAAAGAAAGTCCTTTGGTTAGAGAACCAACAACATCAGACAACAACATGAATCTAGCACATAACACAGCATCAGCCAGATACCAACCTAGATAATGAACTCTCAAGAATAAAACAGAACTACAAAATTTACAACAGGGAACCAGCAACGTCAATCTGTAAATGAGAACAAGGTCAGAACAATAAAAAAGGGAATAAATGGTGTAAGTAGAGAACTTTCAAATGGAGAGGAAGGCAAGGTGTTACCAAGTAATAAAAGACTGGTTTAAACTGAAGAAGATAGCGGTAAATTTCAAGGTAACCACAAAGAAACCTACTCGTCAAAATAACAAACCTACTCATCAAAATAAAGAAGAAAAACATAAAGTCTCAGTAAACACAAAATCTACAAAAATGAAACAAACAAAAACACACACACAAACAAAAGGAATTCAGCACAGAAGAGTAACAGGAACAAAGAAAACATCAGCACCACAAAACAAAAGCACTACAAAATGACAGCAGTAAACTCACACCTATCAATTACACTGGATGTAAATGGCCTAAAAGCACACGTAAAGAGACAGAGAGTGACAGAATGGATTAAAAAACAGGAACCATCAATATGCTGTCTACAAAAGGCATACCTTAGAAACAAAGACATAAAGTTATTAAAAATCAAAGGATGGAAAAAAATATATCAAGTAAACAGCTACCAAAAAAAAGGAGTGGCAATACTAATCTCAGATGAAATAGGTTTTAAAACAAAATCCACCATAAAAGACAAAGAAGGGCATTATATAATGATTAAAGGGACAATCCACCATGAAGATATAACCATAATAAATATCTATATACCCAAGGACAGGGCTCCAAAATACATGAATCAAACTCTAACGGCACTGAAAAGAGAAATTGACAGTTCCACAGTAATAGCAGGAGACTTCAACACAACAATCTCAGTAAAGGACAGAACATCTAGAAAGAAACTTAACAAAGATTCAGAAGAACTAAAGGCCACAATCAACCAACTTGACCCCATAGACATATATATAACACTCCA
>NW_004444049.1:6614246-6616036 GCF_000243295.1 Trichechus manatus latirostris | reverse complement strand
GGACTTGAAGCACTTACTGAAGATCAAAGACCACAGCCTTCAGTATGGATTACACCTCATCATAAAGAAAACGAAAATACTCGTAACTGGACCAATAAGCAACATCATGATAAACGGAGAAAAGACTGAAGTTGTCAAGGATTTCATTTTACTTGGATCCACAATCAACACCCATGGAAGCAGCAGTCAAAAAATCAAAAAACACATCGCACTGAGCGAATCTGCTGCAAAAGACCTCTTTAAAGTGTTGAAATCCAAAGATGTCACCTCGAAGACTAAAGTGCTCCTGACCCAAGCCATGATGTTTTCAATCGTCTCATATGCGCACAAAAGCTGGACAATGAATAAGGAAGACCAAAGAAGAATTGATGCCTTTGAATTGTGGTGTTGGTGAAGAATACTGAATATACTATGGACTGCTAGAAGAACGAATAAATCTGTCTTGGAAGAAGTACAACCAAAATGCTCCTTAGGAGCAAGGATAGTGAGACTATGTGTTACATACTTTGGACATGTTATCAGGATGGATCAATCCCTGGAGATGGACATCATGCTTGGTAAAGTGGAGGGTCAGTGAGAAAGAGGAAGACCCTCAATGAGATGGATTGGCACAGCAACGACAACAATGGCCTCAAGCGTAACAATGATTGGGAGGATGACGCATGACCGGGCAGTGTTTTGTGCTGTCGTACATAGTGTTGCTGTGAGACAGAACCGACTCAACGGCACCTAACAACAACAACCCAAAGCAATCTACAAATACAATGCAATCCCAATCCAAATACCAACAGCATTCTTTAAAGAGATGGAAAAACTAATCATTAGCTTTACATGGAAAGCGACAAGTTCCCAGATAAGTAAAGCACTATTGAAGAAGAAGAATAAAGTAGGAAGACTCGCACTACCTGACCTCAGAAACTACTATACAGCTACAGTAGTCAGAACAGCCTGGTACTGGTATGACGACAGATACGTTGACCAGTGGAACAGAATTGAGAACCCAGATGTAAATCCATCCACCTACAGTCACCTGATCTTTGACAAAGGCCCAAAATCCATCAAATGGGGAAAAGATAGTCTTTTTAACAAATGATGCTGGTAAAATGGATGTTCATCTGCAAAAAAAAGAAACAGGACCCATACCTCACACCATACACAAAAACTAATTCAAAATGCATTGAAGACCTAAATATGAAACCAAAAACTATAAAGATAATAGAAGAAAAAAATAGGGTCAACTCCAGAGGCCACAACACACGGCATTAACAGGATGCAAACCATAACTAACTATACACAAACACAAGAAGATAAGCTAGATGACTGGGATCTTCTAAAAATTAAACACTTACGCTCATCAAAAGACCTCACCAAAAGAGTAAAAAGAGAACCTACAGACTAGGAAAAAATTTTTGGCTATGACAAATCCGGCAAAGGTCTAATCTCTAAATCTACAGGAAAAACCAGCACTTTGACAAGAAAAAGACAAATAATCCAATTAAAAAACGGGCGAAGGATATGAACAGACACTTCACCAAAGAAGACATTCAGGCGGCTAACAGACACACGAGGAAATGCTCACAATCACTAGCCACTAGAGAAATGCAAATCAAAACCACTATGAAATACCATCTCACCCCAACATTACTGGCATGAATCAAAAAAACAGAAAATAGGCATGACACAGCTTATAAAGACAATGCTCTACATTCTACCTTGGTGAGTAGTGTCTGGGGTCTTAAAAGCCTGCGAGCGGCCATCTAAGATACTCCACTGGTCTCATCCCTTCAGGA
>NW_004444049.1:6575737-6613577 GCF_000243295.1 Trichechus manatus latirostris | reverse complement strand
TGTGGGGTTGTTAACCAATGTCATAAAACAACATGTGTACTACTGTTTCATGAGAAACTATTTGTTCGGTAAGCCTTCACCTGAAGTACAATAAAATATTTAAAAAAAAAAAAAACAGAAAATAACAAATGTTGGAGAAGCTGTGGGGAGATTGGAACTCTTATGCACTACTGGAGAGAATGCAAAATGGTACAACCTTTTTGGAAAACTATATGGTGCTTCCTTAAAAAGCTAGAAATAGACATACCATATGATCCAGCAATCCCACTCCTAGGAATATATCCTAGAGAAATAAGAGCCATCACATGAATACACATATGCGCATCCACGTTCATTGCAGCATTGTTCACAATAGTAAAAAGGTGGAAACAACCTAGGTGTCCATCAACAGATGAATGGATAAACAAACTATGGTACATACACACAATGGAATACTACACAACGATAAAGAACAATGATGAATCTGCGAAGCATCTCACAGCGTAGATGAATCTGGAGGGCGTTATGCTGAGTGAAATAAGTCAATCACAAAAGGACAAACATTGTATGAGACCACTACTATAAAAACTCATGAAAAGATTTGCACACAAAAAGAAACAATCTTTGATGGTTAGGAGGGAGGGGAGGTGTGGGAGGGAAAAGCACTAAATAGACAATAGATAAGTAGTAACTTTTGTGAAAGGTAAGACAGTACACAATACTGGGGAAGCCAGCACAACTTGTCCAAGGCAAGGTCATGGGAGCTCCATAGACACATCCAAACTCCCTGAGGGACCAAATTACTAGGCTGAGGGCTGTGGGGACCATGGTCTCGGAGAACTTCTAGCTCAATTGGCATAACATAGTTTATAAAGAAAATGTTCTACATTCTACTTTGGTGAGTAGCGTCTGGGGTCTTAAAATCTTGTGAGCAATCATCTAAGATACTCCTCTGGTCTCACCCTGTCTGGAGCAAGGGAGAATGAAGAAAACAAAAGACATAAGGGAAAGATTAGTCCAAAGGGCTAATGGACCACAAGTACCACAGCCTCCACCAGACTGAGTCCATCACAATTAGATGGTGCTCGCTACCACCACCAACTGCTCTGACACGGATCACAACAGAGGGTCCTGGACAGAGCTGGAGAAAAATGTAGAACCAAATTCTAACTCACACTCACAAAAAGACTAGACTTACTAGTCTGACAGAGACTGGAGAAATCCCTAGAGTATGGCTCCTGGACACCATTTTAGCTCAGTAATGAAGTCGTTCCTGAGGTTCACCCTTCAGCCAAAGATTAGATGGGCCCATGAAACAAAACGAGACCAAATGGGCACACCGGATCAGGGGCAAGGATGAGAAGGCAGAAGGGGACAAGAAAGCTGGTAATGGGGAACCCAAGGTGGAGAAGGGGAGAGTGTTGACATGTCATGGGGTTGGCAACCCCAGAAAACAATCTGTGTATTGTTTAATGAGAAACTAGTTTGCTCTGTAAAACTTTACCTAAAGTACAATAAAAAGATTTTTTTGAAGAAATTTAAAACACTACAGTTAACAATCTTGAATAACAACAAAAAAAGTTAAACGTATGCCTAGCAAACAACCCAGACATTCTACTCCTAAGTATTTACCCAAAAAAATGGAAGCAAGTGCGTATATAAAGGCATACATGTGGTGGATGCACAGCTGTGCTATATGTAATTACCCCCTCACCATCACCTAGCTGCTAACAGAATAATGGCTACTAATGGACATAAAGTATGCACTTTAGGGGGAGATGATTGCCCTCCGAAGAAACCCAGAACTCTTGTTAAGCTACCTTAGTCGGGTAGAGGAGGAAAGAAGGGCTGTTCTCTGGTGCCAGTAAATCTAGCCAATAAATGATGTCCATTGCCTATAGAGGGTTTTCCATTTTTATTACCACATTTTACCTTGCATTACCCCCTTTTATTGCCCCTTCCTCCACCTATTCTCTGTACATGCTATTTGGCATGTAGACATACCTGTCTAATTAGTATTTAAGCCTGGGAGAGAGGAATTCAGCATTCTCCTCCCGAGACGTGAACTGGGACATGCTTGCATGTGATCTAACCCTGTGGACAGGAGCCTAACTTTGGGAAACCTAAGCTGGGGATAATGTGTGCTGTTCTACTCATTCCTGTCCTGTTCACTCTGTGAGTGATAAGTGCCTGTTGATCATACCATTAGAAGTGTCTGGTCTGTGCTCTGCTCCAAAAGGTTCTTCACTATGAACTTGTGAATGTAATGACATTGCAACGTGAGTGTTCATAGTAGCTTTATTTGCAGTGGCCAAAAGCTGGAAACAACCCAAATGTCCATCAACAGATGAACAGATAAATTTTGGTATATCCATTCAATGGAATACTATTTTATACTATTTGTATAAAATTCTAGAAAATACAAACTAATCTCCTGTGACAGAAAGATCAGTGGTCGCCCAACACAAGAGTGAGAGAAAGAAGGAGGGATTACAAAAAGGCACAGGGAAACTTTGGGGGTGATGTATGTGTTCATTATCTTGATTGCGGAGATGGTTTCATAGGTACATACATATGTCAAAACCCATTAAATTGTACGCAAATGTGTGCAGTCAATTATTCCTCAAGAAAGTGGTTTTTACAAAAAGCATATATACACCTAAAAAAATTATCATCAAACAAACACCCCCATGTACTCACCCCATAGCTTAAGAAACAGAATCTTGCCAGTACTTAAGGGGCCCCCTGTATGTTCCCAGTCATATCTTCCACCAAAAGCAACTGCTCTCCTGAATTCTTTTGTTTTTCCTCAAACATGTGCCACATATTTATATCTCCCTCAACAATATGCAGTTTATAACACCAACTTGGGATTTGTGGGTATACAATTAACTTTATCCAAAGAATTTGGCCTTTGTCCCTAGATCCTGGGAATCTCTAAACATTCTTGAAATTTCCCCCCGTGAATGGGGTCTTTGTTACTCATGGAGGGGCTCCATCCAGGTCACATCTGACAGGTTATGTCAATGAGGTACCTCTTGGGTGGGGACTGGCCAGGTCAGAACGACCCACTCTATGATATCAGCTCGATCTGAGGGCAGGGAGGCTGAAGGTTGAGTTCGACCATGTGGACGATGGTTCAATCACTCATGCCTACAGAATGCAATCCTTTATAAACTCTGGACACTGAAGCGTGGGTGAGGTTCCTAGTTGGTGAACAACATTGAAACATGGGAAGTAGCACTTCTTTGGGACATGGAAGCATCACGTTTGAGACCCTCCTAGACCTCACCCTATACATCTTTTCTTTATGCTCATTCTGATTTGCATCCTTTATAATAAAACTATGTAATAAATATAGCACTCTCTTGAGTTCTGTAGATTGTTCTAGTGAATTATCCAACCCAAGGGGGTAGTGGAACACTTGAAGTTGCAGCCAATTGGTCAGAAGTGAAGATGTTGTATGGTCCCCAAGCTCGGGGTTGGTGATGAAGTCTCGGGCTGACCTGGCAGTCTGGAGGACTGTGCCCTTTAACTTGTGAGGTCTGGTCTAGTTCTGCGTGGTTAGGGCCAGAAGAACTGTATTTTCAGTTGGTGTTGGAGAGGATATTTAAAGTTGGTCTCAGAGAAGACACAGACACCTTAAGATTCTCTGGTCTTCTGCTACTTCTGTCAACTCAATATTATGTCTTTGAGACACATCCTCATCGATGACTGTGGCTGTGGTTTGTTCATTTTCACTCCTTTATATAAATATACCACAATTTATTAAGCTTGAAAGCAAGCCTCAGGAATATTTGAGGGAAGACAGTTCCCAGCATAGGCCCTGGGGTCAGCATGAGCTTGATGAGGAGACCAGGGCAGCAGAGGGGTGTGAGCAACGGGGACTGGGTGGGTGCTGAGGTTGCCCAAGTGGCAGGTTGAGGTCACATGCGGCCTTGTGGCATGGTGAGGAATGCTGATTTATTCGGAGTGAGCTGAGGGCCAGGTAAGATTTTGAGCAGAGGGGTGACATGATTTGACTTCAATTTTTAAAAGATGGCTGTGGCTGAGGAAAGAGAGTACACTATAGGGCTGTGAAATTGGGAGCAGGGAGACAAATTAAGAGGCTATTGCATCAGTCTGAGCAAGAGCTGACTCTGGCTTGGGCCAGGGTACAGTGGTATGGATGCTGAGAAGTGCTTAGATTGAGGGCGTTGTGATGGTTAAGATTGTGTGTCAGCTTGGCTGGGCCATGATTCTCAGTGTTTATATGTGATCACTCCCATGATTGAATCTGCTGTGAGTAGCCAATCAGCTGAAAGGGAGTTTCCTCAGGGGTGTGGCCTGTCTCCAAATATAAGCAGACGTTCTGGCTTTTTGCTCTCTCTGGGTCCTGCGGCTGTCTTCTGTTCATCTGACCTCCAGTTCTTGGGACTTGAGCTATCAGCTTATCTGCCGATCTTGGGATTCATTGATCTTCACAGCCTGTGATCGGAACCCTGCTCTCCGACCTGCCGATCTTGGGTTCGCCAGCCCCTGCAGCTACGTGAATCAGGAGAAGCCTTGTGGTCTTGTCTGCCAATCTTGGGATTCATCGATATTCACAGCCTGTGAGCAAAAGCCCTGCTTTCCAATCTGCCAGGCTTGGGTTCACCAGCCCCTGTGGCTTTGTGAATTGGGAGGAGCCTCTACCCTGATCCCTGACTTGGGATGTTCCAGCCTCTACAGTCACGTGAGGTGTTTCTTTGATCTAAATCTCTCTATATATATATTAGTACGCTTTACTGGTTTTGCTTCTCTAGAGAACACAGCCTAAGAGAAGTGTGATTTGGATGAAGAGTCCACTGCATTTGTTGCAAGTTTAGGAGTAGAATCTGAAAGTAAGGAAAGAGTTGAAGAAGACCTTATGATGTTTGGCCTGAATGACTGCCTGGTGGGGCATTTACTGAGATGGGTAACACTAGGCCTGCAGGTGGGTGTTAGCTGTTGTCAAGTTGGCCCTTGACTCATGGTGACCCTATGCCCAGCAGAACAAAACAATGCTTGGTCCTGTGCCATCCCCATGATTGGTGTGGATTGGCCATTGTGATCCATAGGGTTTTTACTGGCTGATTTTCAGAAATAGATCATCAGGCCTTTCTTACTAGTCTGTCTTAGTCTGGAAGCTCTGCTGAAACCTGTTCAGCATCACAGCAACACAAAAGCTTCCACTAACACAAGGATGGTGACTGCACATGTGGTGGATTGGCTAGGAATCAAATCAGACTCTCCTGCATGCAAAGTGAGAATTCTACCACTGAGATGAAAATATCTACTAGATATTCTAGATGAGTTGGTCCAGGAGGCAGATGGGTATATGTTGTGCCATCAGGAGAAAGATCGGGGATGGAGATACAAAATTGGCAGCTTTCAGGGTACACCTGGCATTGAGAGTCATGGGTCCAGATGGATTCACCCAGGGAGGGAGGGCTGAGAGAAGAGTGCAGAGGACATGGCCTGGGAGAGAAGGCAGATTCAGGAAAGTATCTGCGCAGGGCTGGCCGGGGAGATGGGAGGTGGAAGAAGAGCCAGGAGGCTGTGGTGCCCTCGAGCCACGTGGAAGAACCTTGTCAGGAAGGAGGGAGGGATTGGCTGTGACAAAGGCTGTTAGAGACTGGGTAAGACGAGGCTAAGAACTCACCATTGGATTTGGCAACACAGAGATCACTGGTGACATCTATGAGAGCAGTTGCATGGGGGGCAAGACAGCGGGAGGAGAGGGAGAGGGGCTGGGAGTGCAGACGCCCTTTCAATGAGATGTTTTGCTTGCAAGTGGTGGTCTTATTTTTAGATGGGAAATAGTGTAACTTGTGCCCAGGCTACTGGGAATGACCCCAGGAGAAGGAAACCAGAAACAGCAGGAGAGGGAGGGGCACTTGCAGGAAGGAAAGTCCTTGGGCACGGGACATGGAATGGGATGTGCAAATGGAGGTGCCATTTCCAGCATGACAGGGAGGCAGAGTCCAGGGCACAGGGGCCGGAAGGGCCAAACGAGGTGTGGGAGGGTGACAAGTCCTCTCCTGACCATGAAGTAAGAGGTCAAGTCGTCTGCTGAGAGCAAGGGGGCATGACGACACGAGGGGAGGAGGCCAAGGGAAGAAAAGCCCTCTCAAGAGTGGATAAGGAACTGCCAGGAAATAGAGCTGGGCTGCTGGACTCGCACAGGGCCCACTTGAGGTCTGTGGCCATGAACTTAGAGTGGACCCTGTCTGCAGGGTTGTGTGTGTGAGTGTGTGTGTGCTCCAGTCACATTGGGCTCCTCGAATACAGGTATGGCATGGTCAGAGAACTAGATGCAGCAATTGTTGTTGTTGGATGCTGTCGAGTCGATTCTGACTCATAGCGACCCTATGTGCAATAGAAAGAAACACTGCCCGGTCCTGTGCCATCCTCACAATCTTTGTTACGATTAAGCCCAGCAACACAAGTGATTGTATTAATAATAGTCCCTAGGAAGTCTGGCTGAAACCTCCTGTCCCAGCATCGCCAGAGATGAAAATAAGAAAAAAACCAAACTCTTTGCCATCGAGTTGATTCTGACTCATAGCAACCCTATAGGACAGAGTAGAACTGCCTCATCGGGCTTCCAAGGAGTGGCTGGTGGATTCGAACAGCTGACCTTTTGGTTAGCAGCCAAGCTCTTAATCACTGCGCCACCAGGGTTCCTAGAGACGAAAATACCTATCAGATATTCATGGACCTGTTTATGCATCCCTGATATGTGTGATGAGGAGGACATTTCATCTCTCTGGTTTTCCCCAATAGCCCCATAACCCATACCCCAATTTGATCATGAGAAAATCATCCAAAAAGCGCAATTAAGGGACATTCTGTAAAATACCTGACCATGATTCTTCAAAACTGTCAAGGTCGTGAAAAGCAAGGAAAGATCAAGAAACTGCCACAGACCAGAGGAGACTAAGGAGTTCTCGAAGAAGTGTAATGTGGTACCCTGGGGTGGCTCCTTAAACAGAAAAAAGAGATTAATGGAAAAAGTGGTGAAAGCTGAAGAGAGTCTAGTGTTTTAGTTGATAGCGATGTACTGATGTTGGTTTCTTAGTTTTGACAAACATACCATGGTTCTGTAAGATTAGGATATGCTCGGTGAGGGCTAGATGAGGACTCCCTGAACTATCTTTGTAACTTTTCTATAAATCTAAAATGATTCCTAGGTAGAAAGTTCATTAACAAAATACTAAAATTCCCCAGACTGTGAGCCCTTAGTAAGAGCTGAGCATTATACCTAGCACTTCCTGTGCATTTTCTCATCAGTTGTTACTCTCCCAACAACCCAATGGGGAAGATACCATTATTATTCCTATTTTAGAAGAAGAAATCGGCTCTGGGAGGGGATGCGACTTGCCCAAGGTCACACACCCAGGAAGGGCAGCTCTGGGATTGGAACTATGAGCCTAAGAACAGAGGCCAAGCTGTTGGCTACCCCATGCTGCTGCCACAGCCACACAGGAGAGAGGCAGGAAGGGATATCAAGACTGATCTTTTCCCAAAGGGGAGAGCAAAGGTTGTGAACTCAGACATTTATGGAGACCAGGCTGGTGGAGTGAGAGAGGGAAGGACCCGGAGGAATGGATAGCATGTCTCCACCTGAAGGAGGCTGTGCACATTTCCGCCTGAAGGGGGCAGTGCACGCCTCCGCCTGAAGGGGGCAGTGCACACCTCTGCCTGAAAGGGGGCAGTGGCCACTCAGGTCCAGTCACTTGTGGGGGTTTGTGAGCCCAGGATTGCCAAACTTTCAGATTTTTTAAAGTCGGATATTACAAGTTTTATGTGAAAACTCCAAAATGTTCAGCGTTGTCTCAATTGTTCAAAACTGTGTGTGTCACACCAAACATGTGAGGAGGAGCCAAGTCATGCTCATCTGCCAGCCAAACCAAGCCAGCAGGCCGCCTGTGAGGACACTCTGGCAGGAGCCATTAGCCTGGCCTCCATCCCGCCTCTTTTCCCAGGATCCAAAGCTGGGGCATCTCCATAAAGTCTTGCACCCAGCTTCTCCTGACAGCCCCTGCACTGCCTTCCTGACGCTCGACCTAAACATGGCCACACTGAACTCCTGACCTTCTCCCGACTCTTGGCCTCCCCATCTCGGTCAAAGGTGACAAGTTCTGCTCAGCTGTGGAAGCTGGAAACCTAGGAGTCATCCTGGAAATCTCCCTCTGTCACACCCCACATCTCCAAGTCCTGTCACCCTGTCATGGATTGAATTGTATCCCCCAAAAATATCTGTCAACTTGGCTGGGCCATGATTCCCAGTATTGTATGACTGTGTACCATTTTGTGATCTGATGTGATTTCCTTATGTGTTATAAATTCAATCACTATGATCTGATAAGATGGATTAGCAGCAGTTATACTGATGAGATCTACAAGATTAGATAGTGTCTTAATCCAGTCTCTTTTGAGATATAAAAGAGAGAAGCAAGCAGAGACACATGGGAACCTCATACCACCAAGAAAGCAGTGCCGGGAGCAGAGGTTTGGACCTGAGTTTCCCACGCAGAGAAGCTCCCAGACCAAGGGAAGATTGATGACACGGCCCTTCCTCCAGAGCCGTCAGAGAAAGCATTCCCGTGGAGCTGACGCCCTGAATTTGGACTTGTAGCCTACTGGACTGTGAGAGAATAAACTTCTCTTTGTTAACACCATCCACTTGTGATATTTCTGTTACAGCAGCGCTAGATGACTAAGACACACCCCTATCTCCAAAATGTACCTCAGATCCAACCACATCTGTCCTCTCCATGGCCACTACCTTGGTCCAAGCCATTGTCCCCTCTCACCTGGACACCACAGGAGTTCCTCCCTGGCCCCCCACACCTCTCCCAACAACACACTCCACCCACAGCAGAGTCACTATGTAGAGTCTATGTTGGCTCACGGCCAACCGGTGGTTTCTCACCCCACTTTGGGTATAATCCTAAATCCTTACAAGGCCCTCCCCCTGCCACCTGGGGCCCTGCCTCCTCTTACACCAGTCACTCCATTCACAGTGCTTCCAACTTGGCAAGTCATTTCCCACCGCAGGGATCTTGCACACACTGTTCCTCTGCTCGGCTTCTCTTTCCCCCACACTTCTCACCACGGCTCCTTCCCAGCCTCAGGTGTGAACACATGTCCCATCTTCACCAGGCCCCCCAGGCACCATCTAAATGGCCCTCCCCATCCCTCCCTGGTATAACCAACACCCTCTTCGTTTCCTTCATCACTCTTATTACATTCCAACGTGGCCCCTGGTAACTACTAATCTTTTGTCTCAGTAGATTTGCTTATTCTAGGTATTTCATGTACGTGAGACCATACAATGTCCTTTTGCGTCTGGTTTCTTTCATTGAGCCTAATGTTTTCAAGGTTCATCCATGTGGTAATATGTATCAGAACATTTCTCCTTATGGTTGAGCAATACTCCATTGTATGGATATACCACATTTTGTTTATCTATTCATTTGTTGATAGACACATGGCTACAGTGAATAGCGGCTATTGAAAAGCGCTACAGTGAACATGGGCTTACAAGAATCTATTTGAGTCTCTGCTTCCAAGTCTTTTGGGATATACCTAGGAGTGGAATTACGGGGTCATAGGTAACCCTATGTTTAACTTTTGGGGGAACTACCAAACTTCCACAGCGGCTGCACCATTTTACAATCTCACTAGCAGTGAATGAGGGTTCCAATTTCTCCACACCGTAATTCAGAGACATCAATTCTTCTCCGGTCTTCCTTATTCACCGGCCAACTTTCACACGCATATGTTGTTGTTGTCATTAGGTGCCGTCAAGTGTCGGTTCCGACTCAGCGACCCTATGCACCACAGAACGAAACACGGCCCGGTCCTGCGCCGTGCTCTCAGTCGTTGTTATGCTTGAGCCCATTGTTGCAGCCACTGTGTCAATCCATCAAGTTGCGGGTCTTCCTCTTTTTCACTGACCCTGTACTTTACCAAGCCTGATGTCCTTCTCCAGGGACTGATCCCTCCTGACAACATGTCCAGAGTATGTAAGACGTAATCTCGCCATCCTTCCTTCTAAGGAGGATTCTGGTTATACATCTTCTTCCAAGACAGCATGCATATGAGGCATTTGAAAATACTATGGTTTGGGTCAGGAGCACCTTAGTCCTCAAATAATAATAATAACAACACATAAAAGGATTCACTGTGTGCTAGGCATGTTCTAAGTGATTTCCATAAACTCAGCTAGTCCTCACAAGAGTCTTAGGATATTGGAACTACTATCACCCCCATTTTACAGGGAGGAAAATGAGACTCAGAGAGGTTAATCAACTTTCTCAAAGCCACACAGCTTGAGCAGAGCAGGGATTCAAATTCAGGCAGTCTGGCTGCAGAATCTGTGTGTATAACCACCTGGCCACACTGCCTCTGGTTTAGGGAGAGTTTCGTCAACATCACTGAGCTTCCATTCACCCCAGCCACAGGGAAGGAATTTTCTGCCCTTGACTCTATGGGGTTTATTAAAGTGACAGCCATCACTGGTCACTCTGATCGTAGGTCAGGTGGCCCCTCTCATCCACAAAGAGGGGCAGAAAAAGAAAGTTCCTGGATGCATGGTGCGTTTACAGGTGGTTAGCCAAATGCTGCCACTGTGGTTTCTAGTGAGATGGGAGGGATTTTGCCAAAATCCACGTCATGCCTTCCCCCACCTTCCTCACAGCCGGACTTGTCCTTGCATCCACCTAAAATTGCTCCTGTTACCAGGCTGCAGCTCACAAAGCCAGAAAGAAAACGACTCACTGCTAGAAGACCAGGAATTCCTATGAGTGCAACGAAACCAGCATATACCAATTGCCACCGAGTCGACTCCGGCTCATGGCGACACCGCATGTGTCAAGCAGAACTGTACTCCATAGGCTTTTCAGTGGCTTTTTTTTTTCGGAAGAAGACTGCCAGGCCTTTCTTCTGAGGCACTTGTGGGCAGACTCGAACCTCCAAACTTTTGGTTAGTAGCTGAGGGCATTAACCATTTGCACCACCCAGGGACTCCAAACCAGCATAAGCCTTCTTCAAACTAGAGTATCCCTTCTCCAGATCCCAAAGTAAGGGCTAAGAGCCTGGGAAGAGGGGCCCTGGGGCCCCAGCTCCAGGGAAATGGCGTGTGACCAGGAGGAGGGCAGCATTCCCACCCAGCCTTGTTAAAATGTTCCAGCAGATCGCTGCCAGCTGTGGGCAAGACCTTCCATGCAACTGTGCAAAGTTCAACCTGTTGGAGCAGCTCTTGTTTTGATGAGCCTGGTTCTTACAGCTGATTAACACCTCTCCATTGAATTTTAACATGAAATATCTCTTTGACACAGCAAGGAGAGCGAAGTCCCTCTGGTGAAGGGAAGCCAGGCTGGCAGAAGCCGCCAGGCACGTGGAAGGGAAGGAGAGGCGAGCCGAGGCTGCCCAGAGTTCTCCTTGACCTACTTAGAGTAATTTGTTCAATGGGTTAGAGGAACCCCTTGGGCCGGGGGCTCCTGGGAAGCTGGAGAGAATGATTCAGCACAGCGCAGGGTCTGTGGTCAGTGTGGCCAATTAAAGCCACAATAAGGATATTCACCCCAAAGCCCTGGCCACCTGCCCAAGATGGTGCCCAAGCCAGCAGCCCTTGGCCACCCCCCCTTACCATCCTCCCCCCACCACCAGCCTCCGCGTGGGCAGCAGGTACACACAGGTGGCTGTCCCTCACTGACTCCCAGGGCTCAGCAGCCTTCAGGCCAGAGAAAAACTCATTCCAATTCAACCAATGCTTGTGAATGTTCTGGAATAATACCAGGGATAGGAAGAAGGGGCAGCGTTGACTGAGTGCCCGCTGGTGCTGGGCAGGTGCCACGCACAGTGCAGCAGAGGTGGCAGTGGGCCGCTCCCGGGTGACTCCGGAAGCGAGCTGGGGAGAAAGGCTGCCTTTCTATCTGGGAAAACCTTTTACTGGGGCTTTTGGTTACATAAAAGTAAAGCTAGAATCTGGTCCAGAAGGAGAGAGCATCCAGAAATAAAGGGCTCTCTTCCCTGGGTGTCGAAGGGGCTGTGATAGGAATTGATTTAGGGGCTTCCTGTAGGGAGGTGTTGGAGATAGGGGAAGAGGGTCCCAGGGCTCAAGGAAGAGAGGACGTGAGTGAAGAGGCTGCTGATATGGGGGGGAGCAGGACCCCCGGAGAGAGGGAGGAGGAGCAAGGGTGCCGAGGCAGGGATGCCCTCCACACAGCTGTTAAGTGGCTTCCTGGCTTCCCCCTTTGCTACCTGCAAGCCTCAGCCAACCTCACAGTTAACAATACAGACATTATCATCATTAACATCATCATCACCATCATTACCATTATCACCATCATCACTACTATGACCATCACTACCACTTTCATCATCACGTCCACCTTCATCATCAAGCACCTCCATCATCATCATCTCCACCATCATTACTGTCATCATTATAACCATTATCATCACCGCCATTACCACCGGCACCATCATTATTACCATCATTATCACCACCAGCACCACCTCTAACACTCCTACCATCATTAGACCATCACCATCCCTAACAAACACCAGCACCAGCACCACCACCAATAACAATACTGCTATTATCAACACCATCATCAATAGCATTACAACCATCCACACTCCCACCACCACCTTTACGACTAGCATCCCCATCATCATCACCACCAGCATCCCCATCACCACCACCATCAGCAGCAGCATCCTCATCATCATCACTGTCATTATCACCATCATCATCATCATTTAGCATTGAGGCGTCTGTCAGTTGTTTTGTGAGGAATTCTGAGTTGAGCCTGTAGCCATATTTGGGACCCATTTGGTAGTGATGAGGAGTGCCTTCTGTTTTCTGGAAAGGCAGTGGTCCAGACTTCCAGGAGCTACTCGGAAGAGAAATTTGGAACAAGCAACACCCAGGAGACCAGATCTTCAGAGGTTTTAGACAAGAAGTTGTAACTCCGGGCATTACATGTGTTGGAGGCTGTAATTATTCCTATGTGGATACTTGGGTGGCTAGAGAAGGTGAGGACCCTTGAGAACCATGACTTCTTGTTCTCGAGGTAATCTTGAGGAGCGTAACACCGTTTTTACAGATGAGGAAACCAAGGCCCAGAGAGTCTGGATTCAAACAGAGACTATGAAGAACAGCCACGCCCTCTCCCCTGGCCTGCCTGGGCCCTAGTCTGGATGCCAAGTCCTGTGCTGGGCATCATTAGAGAAACAATGACTCAGACTCAGCCCTGCCCTCAGAAAACTTACAGCCTATTCCTGACTCAAGGCACCACGACCACTCTAGAGTGTTCAGGGATAGAAGGGCTCGCCCCTAGTTGATGACAAAGCTTGGAGGGAGAGATGGTTTGGACTGGTGAGAATGGCAGGATGGCCTCCAGCTAGAAGAAACAGCAAAGAAGGGAAGATAATGGGGGAGGAGAGGAGTAGGGAATGTTCTGGAAAGAGTCAGTGCTCCCTGTGAAGGCCATATGAAGGAGGCAGCAAAAGCAAAGACGGGCTGGGGAGAAGAGGGTTGCCTAACACCTTGGCCTTCTCTCTGAAGCACTAGGGAAAAAGTTAAGGCTCTGAGCAAGGGGTGGTAATGAAGGCTGGCTGATCCCTTCTAAGGGACCCGTTCTTGTCTTTCCCCAAAAAGATGACCAAGCTTCTTCACACTATACAGTCTCAAAGAACCCAGCCCACGGAGACGAGGAAACGTCGGAGAAAGGGGTTCTGATCCTACATAAACAGTTTCTCAAGCTCTAAGGAACTTTGAGGGGACAGAGCCCTGGCAGGCAACTGAGCAAACCCAGCCAGCTTTGGTGGCTGCCTCCTCCGGCCGTCTGGTGGATTCGCCCAGCCCTGCTGGCTCCTGGACTTTGCTGAGTCACTGGCAGTGAGCCTTCATGCCTGCCCTTTCTCATGCCTGGTCTGGGACCAGAGGCAGCTGCTGTCACAGCAGGACATTGGGGGCTGGGAGGAATTACAAAAAACCTGCTGCATGATCCAGCCAGAAAGATGTCCACCATGAGCCCCTAGGTCTAAAGAAAATGAAACAAGTTGACAAGAAGTTTGCCTGTGTCCATTTTTGGAAAATATGCCATTTCTCTAGTAACGATTCCTGATATTCACCAAGAACTGGCTGTGGACGGGGACTATGCTAAGTCTTTCAGGAACATGAGCTTCCTTCCTCTTTTTTAATCCAATTGCCTCGCCTCTCTGCTCCTTGACCTTCTTTTCTCCCGCAATCTTGTCCTTCATCAGCAAGGTCATAATCTAGACTAATAACTGCCACACTCCAAGATCTCCACCCCAGCCTCCCTCTCTCTGACCACCACTTCCTATTTGCAGCTCATTCACTCTGGGATCTGACTATAACAATTCCTTGATCCCAACAGTCTCCAAATCCCAGTGATCCTCCCTGTTCTCCAGTGACCCTCACCTCAATGTCCTCACCCACTCTTTACCCAGAAAACATCATTACAGCTTCTCCCTTGCACACATATGTTGCAGGCACCCTGTATCTCTTCACCATTCTGGCCTGGCCAAGCCCCACTCCTGGTCAACCCAACTCCTTGTCCACTCCACAACCACACTCAGCAATGGAATGTGGCTGGAGAAACACAGAACTGGGCTGACTGGTTGCGCTTACTAATTTTTATCTTAAAGCTCATGAGGTTTCAACCCCACCTGCTTACCTGCTCCAGTCCTTCTCCCACTTTTCCTCTCTCCTCATATTTTCAATACCACCCCACTCTCAACAGCTAACCTTGCTTCTTATTTCACTAAGAAACTAAAAGCAATTGGAAGAGGCCTTTCTTGTGCACGTGGATCATTCTCCAGGATAAGTCCATATTCTAGGTCACAAAACAAGTCTCAATAAATTTAAAAAGTTTGAAATCATACAAAATATCTTCTCTGACCACCATGGAATAAAACTAGAAATCAACGACAGAAGGAAAACTGGAAGTTAAACAAATATGTGTAAATCAAACAACACACTATTAAACAATCAATAGGCCAAAGAGGAAATTAGAAAATATTTAGTTAGAGATGAATGAAAATGAAGGCACAACATACCAAAACTTATAGGACACAATGAAGGCAGAGCTTAGAGGAAATTCTATAGGTGTAAACACCTACATTGAAAAAGAAGAAAGATCTCTAATCAATAACCTAACTTTACAACTGAGGAGCTAGAAAAAGTAAACTAAGCCAAAAGCTACCAGAAGGAAGGAAATAACAAAGATCAGAGCAGAGATAAATGAAACAGAGAATAGAAAACAATAAAGAGAATCAAGGAAACCAGAAGTAGAATTTTTTAAAAGATGAATAAAGTTAGCAAACCTTAAGCTAGACTGACAAAGAAAAAAAGAGCGAAGATGCAAATAACTAACATCAGAAACGAAAGTAGGGGCATTACTACTGATCCTACAGAAATAAAAAAGATTATTAGAGAATACTGTTGTTATGGATTGAATTATGTCCCCCCAAAATTTGTGTCAACTTGTCTAGGCCATGATTCCCAGTATTGTGTGGTTGTCCCCATTTTGTGATCTGATATGATTATCTTATGTGTTGTAAATCCTAATCTCTGCCTGTGGTTAATGAGGCAAGATTAGGTTATGTTAAAGAGGATTAGGGTGGGATGCAGCACTCTTACTCAGGTCACAGCCCTGATCCAATGTAAGGGGAGATTCCCTGGGGTGTGGCCTGCATCATCTTTTATCTTACAAGAGATAGAAGGAGAGAGAAGCAAGCAGAGAGAGGGGGACCTCATACCACCAAGAAAGCAGTGCTGGGAGCAGAGCCTGTCCTTTGGACCTGGGGTTCCTGGGCAGAGAAGCTCCTAGTCCAGGGGAACACTGATGAGAAGGCCAACAGAGAGAAAGACCTCCCCTGGAGCTGACGCCTGCGAGCTACATGGCTGGGAAGAGGACGTCCTGAGTGTTCCTGAACCTGAATTGTAACCTGTTACTTCCCTAAAAGCCTCCGTAATCATGAGTATTGTCTGTGAGTTCTGTGTGGTCATTGCAATGAATTATTGAACCCAGCAGAGAAGTAGAGAGTGCCATGGGAGGGACGGTTGGTGTCAGAATTGGTAAAGATGGCAGAGAGAGAAGGCATGTCTGACCTCTGCCTCACAGGAATCAGTCTTGGGCTGTTGATCTTGATTCTCCTTCCTCCTTGTGAAGTTAGAGGAGGTCAGATGCTGCCCCCATGCCGTTTTTACATTAATATAGGCACAAAAATTCTTGACATAGCATTTAGAAAACCATATCCAACAGTATATTAAATGGATTATACACCGTGACTATGTGGGATTTATCCCAGGAATGCGAGGGTGGTTCAACATAAGAAAATCAATCAATGTAATACACCATGTTAATAAAATGGAGAAAAGAACCACATGATCATCTCAATCAACACAGAAAAGGTATTTGACAAAATCCAGCACACTTTCCTGATAAAAACATTTAACAGGCTAGAAATATAAGGGAAATTCCTCAATGTGATAAAAGACATTTCTGAAAATCCCAAGCTAATATCATACTCAATGGAGAAAGACTGAAAGATTCCACCTAAGGTCGAGAACAAGACAAGGATGCCACCAGTCACCACTGCTTTTCAACTCTGTGCTGAAAGTTCTAGCCAGAACAATTAGGCAAGAAAAAGAAATGAAAAGTATCCAAATCAGAAAGGAAGAAGTAAAGCTATCTCTATTCACAAATGACATGAACCTACGAAGTCTAAAAGAATCCATAGAAAGCCTACTACAGCTAAAAAAAATGTTGTTGTTGGTAGGTGCCATCAAGTCAGTTCTGACTCATAGCGACCCTATGCACCACAGAATGAAACACTGCCCCGTCCTGCACCATGCTCACAATCGTTGTTATGCTTGAGCCCATTGTTGCAGCCACTGTGTCAATCCATCAAGTTGAGGGTCTTCCTCGTCTTCGCTCTACTTTACCAAGCATGACCCTCTACCAAGGATGACGTCCTTCTCCAGGGACTGATCCTTCCTGACAACATGTCCAAAGTATGTAGGACATAGTCTCACCATCCTTGCTTCTAAGGAGAATTCTGGTTGTACTTCTTCCAAGACAGATTTGTTCGTTCTTTTGGCAGTCTATAGTATATTCAATATTCTTCCCCAACACCACAGTTCAAAGGCGTCAACTCTTCTTCGGCTTTCCTTAGTCATTGTCAAGCTTTCACATGTGTATGAGGTGATTTAAAACACCATGGCTTGGGTCAGGCACACCTTAGTCTTCAAGGTGACATCTTTGCTTTTCAACACTTTAAAGAGGTCTTTTGCAGCAGATTTGTCCCATGCAATGCGTCTTTTGATTTCCTGACTGCTGCTTCCACGGGTGTTGATGGTGGATCCAAGTAAAATGAAATCCTTGACAAATTCAATCTTTTCTCCGTTTATCATGATGTTGCTTGTTGGTCCAGTTGTGAGGACTTTTTCTTTTTTTTTTATGTTGAGGTGTAATCCATACTGAAGGCTGTGGTTTTTTATCTTCATCAGTAAATACTATAAATATACTAAAAAGTTACAGTACTCAAAACTAATGTACAAGAATATACATACACAATATACCAATGGAACAGAATTGAGAATACAAAAATAAATCCATATATCTATGGTCAGTCGATTTTTTACAACGATCCCAAGTCCATTCAATGGGGAAAGAAAAGTGTTTTAAATAAGTGGTGCTGGAACATCCGGATCTCCATATGCAAAGAATGAAGTTGGACCCGTATCTCACACCATATATGAAAAATAATATAAAATGGATCAAGGATCAAAATATAAGAATTAAAATCATAAAACTCTTAGAAGAAAATATAGGAGTAATGCTTTGGGACCTAGTTTTTGACAATGGATTCTTAGATATGGTTCCAAAAGCACAAGAACAAAATACAAAATAGATAAAACGGACTTCATCAAAAATTAAGAACTTTTGTGCATCAAAAAACTTTACCAAGAAAATGAACAGGCAACCTACAGAACGGGAGAAAATATTTGGGAACCATATATCTGATAAGAGTTTACTATCCAGAATATATAAGGAACTTATACAACTGAACAACAAAAAGATAAACAACCCAATTAAAACTTGGGCAAAGGACTTAAATAGACTTTTCTCCAAAGAAGATACACAAGCTGCAGTGCAATGGATCGCTTTTGTGTGGCCTTTCTTGCTGTGGTCTTGTAACTCCCACCTAAATGATTGAGTGGGATTGTGCAGATAAGGTAATTGTGGTCCACCAAGGGTATTGGTCGGTTTTGCCATCCCACTAGGCTTACAAGAGAGCCAATTTCAGAGCAGAGAAAGGAGGCATGTCTGACCTCCGCCTCATATGAATCTTGCGTTGGGCTGTTGATCTTGATTCTCCTTCCCCTTCGTGAAGTTAGAGAAAGTCAGACGCCACCCCCATGCCATTTTTACACGTTAGTCATTGGGGAAATGCAAATCAAAACCACAATGAGATATCACTTCGTACCCACTAGGATAGCTATTATTAGAAAAACAAAAATTAAGTCTTGGAGAGGACGTGGAGAAATTGAAACCCTCATCCCTTGCTGATGGAAATGTAAAATAGTGTAACCACTGTGGAAAACTGGAAGTTCCTCAAAATATTAAACATAAAATTACCATCTGACTCAACAATTCCTAGGTATATATCCAAAATACTTGAAAGCAGGGACTCAAACAGGTACTTGTACACCAATGTTCATTGTGGCATTATTCACAATAGCCAAAAGATGGAAACAAACCAAATGTCCATCAACAGAGGAATGCATAAACAAAATGGGGTATATCCATACAGTGTAATATTCTTCAGCCATAAAGAGAATGAAATTCTGATACTTGCTATGGTATGGATGTTGTTGTTTGGTGCCATCGAATTGATTTCGAGTCATCGTGACTCTATGTGACAGAGCAGAGCTGCCCAGTAGGATTTTCTAGGCTGTCATCTTTATGGGAAGGAGCACTGGTGGTGCAGTGGTTAAAGCACTCAGTTGATATCCGAAAGGTCTGTGGTTCAAACCCACTAACCACTCCACAGGAGAAAGATGCAGCAGTCTGCTTCCTTAAAGATTTACAGCCTTGGAAACTTTATGGGACAGTTCTATGCTGTCATATAGGTTCGCTATGAGTCAGAATTGACTCAATGGCAATGGGCTGGGTTTTTGGTTTGGAATCTTTATGGGAGCAGGTCACCAGGTCTTTCGCCCATGAAGCCGCTGGGTAGGTCTGAACTGCCAACCTTTTGGCTAGCACTCGAGCACTTAAACTTTGTGCCCCCAGGGCTCCTTATAAACCTTGAAAATATGCCAAGACTCAATAAGGATAAATAAGTTAGACTCAAAAGGATAAACACTGTAGGATTCCACTGATAGGAAATATCTAGAACAGGAAGTGTATAGAGACAAAAGTTTATCAGTGGTTAACAGGTGTTGGGGATGTGACGGTTAAGGTTGTGTGTCACCTTGGCTGGGCCATGATTCTCGGTGGCTTGGCAGTTATGATGTAATTTGGCCGTTATGTAATGATGTAATCACTTCCATGATGAGCTCTGCTATGAGCAGCCAATCAGTTGAAAGGGCATTTCCTTGGGGGTGTGGACTGTCTCCAGTATATAAATGGATGTTTCGGCAAGGCTTTAACTCTAGATCCTGTATCCAGCTGGTCATCATCTTAACTCTGGTTCTTGTGACTTGAGCTAGAAGCTTACCTGCCATTCTTGGGATTTGTTGGCCTCCACAGCCTGTGAGCCAGTGGCCTGCTGTCTGACCTGCCGATCTTGGGTTCATCAGCCCCTGCAGCTATGTGAGTTGGGAGAGGACTCCAGCCTGATGCCTGACCCATGGACTTAGGACTTGCCAGTGTCTACAACAGCGTGAGCCATTTCCTTGGGATAAATCTCTCTCTCTTTATATATATATATGTATAGGTATATGTATATACATATATCTATATATATATGTACATACATATGCACGCTTCACTGGTTTTGCTTCTCTAGAGAACTCAGCCTAAGACATTTGGTACCAAGAGTGGTTCTACAGAAACAAAACTGTAAGGATGAGTTTTCTAAATTAACACTCAAGCCTGGTTAGTCTTAAAGATGTGGATGACTCTGCTTCCAGTAGTAAAGAGGGCACTGCTAATTCATGACATGAGGTAGCA
Source organism: Trichechus manatus latirostris (assembly GCF_000243295.1). NCBI lineage: Eukaryota > Metazoa > Chordata > Mammalia > Sirenia > Trichechidae > Trichechus > Trichechus manatus. The sequence continues at coordinate 6,593,370 of NW_004444049.1, read as the reverse complement.
ATAGAAATATGCAAAATATTACCACCAATGATCAAGTAAGGTGAGGCTCTGGGTGATCGTATGTTTGAAACTTTTCTACAATTTTGTCTGAATGAGAAGTATAAGAAGGAAAGTGGTTGGTTGGTCCTACTTTCACTAGACAAAGTGGTGAAAGAAAGAGATGAGCTCAAGACTTCAGAGTCACAGCTCAAGTGTCACATAAACAACCTCAAAATTGCTGCTTGTGCCCTGAAAGAGAGTCTTATTTCTTGTAGTAACAGAGCTGATATTGCCGAAAATCAAACCCAGGGACTTATCGCAAGAGTGACTGAATTAAAGCACTAATTGAATACCCAACCTTGAATGGTGTCTGAAGTTAAAGTGAGGGCATTGATTGGGAAGAAATAGGATGCTGAAACTTGGTATGGGGACGTATGGGCAGATGATCAGGAATCTGGGGACACTGAGCCCCTAAATTCCATTGAATCACTCCTGCCAACAGAACCAGCCCTCTCATTCCCATCTGAAGAGATTACTCCAGCTTTGTCTGCTGAGCCAACCTCCTCAGTAAAACCATTAGCGCCTCCACCCCTATCTGATGAGATTAACCCAGCTGTATCTGAAGAGCCTTTGTCTGAGTCATCCCCTGGAGAGGCTCTGAGTCATTGCCTAGGGCATTGCCTGAGGCAGATGCCTTACAAGACATTGCTGAATGTTCTCAGAACACATCCCCACCACACGTTTTTTGCTTCTAGACCTATAACTAGACTTAACTCCCAGAGAGCCCCAAAAGGTGAAGCACAAAGTGTGACCCAGGAGAAGGTATGCTACACTCCGAAAGAACTGCTTGACTGTTCTAATATGTACAAACAAAAGCCTGGGGAGTATGTGTAGAAATGGCTATTAAGGGTATGGGATAATGATGCAAGGAACATAAAGTTGGATCAGTCTGAGTTTATTGATATGGGCCTACTAAGCACAGATTCTTTATCTAATGTTTCAGCTCAAGAGGTTAGGAAAGGATCTAATAGTTTATTGGGTTGGTTCACGAAAGAACGGATTATGCGGTAGCCTATACTAAATCAGATTGAAGTACCAGACCAGCCTTGGTACACTGTAGAAGAAGGTGTCCAAAGGCTTAGAGAAATTGGCAGTTAGAACGGATTTATCAGGTTAGACCCAAAGGCCCACACATGGAGTGGCCAGAGGACACACCTTTTACCACAACAGTGAGGGACAAATTTGTGAAGGGAGCCCCAGCATCCTTGAAGGCTGCTGTGATTTCTATTTTATGTAAATCAGATTTGACAGTGGGAACTGCCCTAACTGAATTAAGACACCTAACTACAGTGGGGCTGATTGGACCCCATGATGTTAGGGGCCAAGTGGTGGCTCTTAATTGACAAAGATAAAGTAGGCATGGTTGCTAAAATGGACAGCAGAGTCAAAGCAGTAATCAGAATAGTCTGACTCATGTGGATTTATGGCAATGGCTACTTAGTCATGGTTTCCCTAGGAGTGAAGTAGATGGGAAATCAACTAAATATTTACTTGGTGTATACAAGCATAAGAATTCTAGGTCAAGTGAACATCAGTCTAACTTGAATTGACAAAATAGAGAGTCATGACCCCTCAATCAATTCCCAGACTTGAGCCAGTTGATAGACCTGCAACTCCTTGAATGAAGGGGAGGCCAGGTCCCGCTGAGGAAGGACACCACTGAACTTCCAAAAATTTATACTGTTTGTCTTTCTGCTAGCCTTCCCCAAAGGATCTACGGTCTTTTACTAGGGTGACTATTCATTGGGGAAAAGGAAATAATTAGACTTTTCAGGGATTACTGGACACTGGCTCTGAACTGACACTAATTCCAGGAGACCCAAAATATCAACGTGGCCCATCAGTAAGAGTGAGGGCATATGGAGGTCAGGTTATTAATGGAGTCTTAGCTCATGCTCTTCTTACAGTTGGTCCAGTGTGTTCCTGAACCCATTCTGTTATGATTTCCCAAGTTCCAGAATGCACAATCAGAACAGACATACTCAGCAACTGGCAGAACACCCACATTGGATCCCTGACATGTGGAGTAAGGGCTATCATGGTAGGAAAGGCTAAGTGCAAGACATTAGAACTGCCCCTACCTACGAAATAGTAAACCAAAAGCAATACTGCATTCCTGGAGGGATTGCAGAGATTACTGCCACCATCAAGGACTTGAAGGATGCAGGGGTGGTGATTCCCACCACATCCCCATTAACTCACCTATTTGGCCTGTGCAAAATACAGATGGTTCTTGGAGAATGACAGTGGATTATTGAAAACTTAACCAGGTGGTGACTCCAATTGCAGCTGCTGTTCCAGATGTAGTTTCACTGCTCGAGCAAATTAACATATCTCCTGGTCCGTGATATGCAGCTATTGATCTGGCATAATGCCTTTTTTTCCATTCATGTTTTGAAGGACCACTAGAATCAGTTTGTCTTCAGCTGGCAATGCAAACAATATACCCTCACTGTCCTACCTCAGAGGTATATCAACTCTACAGTTCTATGTCATAATTTAGTCCTCTGGGACCTTGATTGCCTCTCCCTTCCACAAGATGTTACACTGGTCCATTACATAGATGACATTATGTGGATTGGACCTAGTAAGGAAGAAGTGTCAATGATTCTAGACTTATTGGTAAGACATTTGCTTGCTACCCCTTGCCATCGAGTTGATTCCAGCTCATAGTGACCCTATAGGACAGAGTAGAACTGCCCCATATAGTTTCTAAGGAGTGGCTGGTGGGTTTGAACTGTCGACCTTTTGGTGAGCAGCTGCAGCTCTTAACCACTGCACCACATGGGCTCCTTTGCTTGCTAAAGGGTGGTAAATTAACCAAAAAAAAAAAAAAAAAATTCAGGTACCTTTCACCTCAGTGAAATTTCTAGGGGTCCAGTGGTGTGGGGTATGTTGAGGTATTCTTTCTAAAGTAAAGGATATATTGTTGCATGTGGCCCCTCTTACGACTAAAAAGGAGGCACAGTGCCTGATGTGCCTCTTTGGATTTTGGAGGCAGCATATCCCCTATTTGGGTGTGCAGCTCCAGCCTATTTATCAAGTGACTTGAAAAGCTACTAGTTCTGAGTGGGGCCCAGAACAAGAGAAGGATCTGCAACAGGTTCAGTCTGCCATGCAAGGCACTCTGCCACTTGGGCTATATGATCCAGCTGATCCAATGGTGCTTGAAGTGCCAGTGGTAGATAGAGATGCTGTTTGGAGTCTTTGACAAACCCCTATTGGTGTATCATAGCACAGATTGTTAGGATTTTGGAGCAAAGCCCTGCCATCCTTTGCAGATAACTACTCTCCTTTTGAGAAACAGCTTTTGGCTTGTTACTGGGCCTTGGTAGAGAATGAACACTTAACTGTGGGCCACCAAGTCACCATGCAGCCTAAGCTGCCTATTACAAACTGGCTGTTGTCTGACCCACAGAGTCATAAAGTTGGACGTGCAGAGCAGCACTCCATCATTAAATGGAAGTGATTGAGCCAGAGCAGGACCTAAAGGCACAAGTAAGTTGCATGAAGAAGTAGCCCAAATGCCCATGTTCTCCACTCCTGTCACAATACCTGCCCTCTCCTAGTCTGCACCTATGGCCTTATGGAGTTCCTTTCAATCAGTTGACTGAGGAACAGAAAATTCATCTCTGGTTTACAGATGATTCTGCACAATACTCAGGCACCACTCTAAAGTGAACAGCAGCAGCACTACAACCCCTTTCTGGGATCTCCCTGAAGGACAGTGGTGAAGGGAAATCCTCCCAATGGGCAGAACTTGGAGCAGTGCACCTGGCTGTTCACTTCACTTGGAAAGAGAAATGACAAGATGTGTGATTGCATTCTGATTCATGGTCTGTGGCCAATGGTTTGACTGAATGGTCAGGGACTTGGAAGGAACATGATTGGAAAATAGGTGACAAGGAGGTATGGGGAAAAGGTATGTGGATAGACATCTCTGAATGGACCAAAGAAGCGAAGATATTTGTGTCTCATGTGAATGTTCACCAAAAGGCGACCTCGGCAGAGGAGGAGTTTAACAATCAGGTGAATAGGATGATGCGTTCTGTGGAAGCCAGTTATCCTCTCTCCCCAGCCCCTCCTGTCATTGCCCAATGGGCTCGTGAAAAAAGTGGCTGTGGTAACAGGGATGGAAGTTATGCAAAGACTCAGCAACATGGACTTCCACTCACCAAGGCCAACTTGGCTACAGCCACTGCTGAGTGTCCAATCTGCCAGCAGCAGAGACCAACACTAAGTCCCTGATATGGCACCATCCCTCGAGGTGATTAGCCAGCAACCTGGTGGCAGGTTGATTACATTGGACTGCTTCCATCATGGAAAGGGCAGAGTTTTTTTCTTACTGGGATAGACACTTACTCTGGATACAGTTTTACCTTCCTTGCATGCAATGCTTCTGCCAAAACTACCATCTGTAGACTCACAGGATGCCTTATCCACTGTCATTATATCCTACACAGCATCACCTTGGATCAAGGGACTCACTTCACAGAAACTGAAGTATGGCAATGGGCCTGTGCTCATGGAATTCACTGGTCTTATCATGTTACCCATCATCCTGAGGCAGCTGGCTTGATAGAACAATGGAATGGCCTTCTAAAGACACAGTTATGGCACCAGCTAGATGGCAATACCTTGCAGTGTTGGGGCAATATTCTTCAGGAGGTTGTATATTCTCTAAACCAGCGTCCAATATATGGTGTTGTTTTTCCCATAGCCAGGATTCATGGGTCCAGGAATCAAGGGGTGGAAATGGGAGTGGCACCACTCACTATTATCCCTAGTGACCCACTGGCAAAATTTTTGCTTCTGTGCCCACAACCCTATGCTCTGCAGATCTAGAGGTCCTAGTTTGAAAGGGAGGACTGCTCCCACCTGGAGACACATCACTGATTTCATTGAACTGGAAGTTAAGTTAAGAATGTCACCCGGCCACTTTAGGCTCCTCATGCCTCTGGATCAACTGGCAAAGAAGAGAGTTACCATATTGGCTGGCGTGACTGATCCTGATTACCAAGAGGAAATCAAATTGATATTACATAAAGGAGGTCAAGAAGGGTATGTCTGGAATACAGGAGATCCCTTAGGGCATCTCTTAGTACTACCATGTCCTGTGATTAAAGTCAATGGAAAACCACAGCAACCCACTTCCGACATGACAGCTAATGGCCCCGACCCTTCAGGAATGAAGGTTTGGGTCACCCTACCAGGCAAAGGACCACAACCAGCTGAGGTGCTTGCTGAGGGTAAAGGGAATACGGAATAGGGTGGAAGAAGGTAGTTCTAAATACCAGCTACAGCCACGTAACCAGTTGCAGAAACAAGGAGTGTAATTGTTATAGTATTTCTTCCTTGTATGTGTGCATCAAATATTTTTGTTTTCTTCACTTATAAAATATAAGATGTAAACGGGGCTAGTGTGTTTCCAGTTGTACACATGTTAGTTATATCTCATTACACAGAAGTATGACTTTCTAATTGTCTTTATTTAGAGATTGTGTGTGATTTAAGGAGACATGTACAGATGCCAAGTTGACAAGGGGTGGACTCTGATGGTAAAGGTTGTGTGTCAACTTGGCTGGGCCATGATTCTCAGTGGTTTGGCAGTTATGATGTAATTTGGCAGTTATGTAATGATGTAATCAACTCCATGATGAGATCTGCTATGAGCAGCCAATCAGTTAAAAGGAAGTTGCCTTGGGAGTGTGGCCTGTCTCCAGTATATACATACATGTTCCAGCAAGGCTCTTGCTCTGGAAACTGCATCTGGCTCACCATCATCTGACATCTGGTCCTTGGGACTTGAGCTAGCAGCTTTCCTGCCAAGCTTGAGATTCGTTGGCCTCCGAAGCCTATAAGCCAGTGACTTGCCATCTGACCTGCCGATCTTGGGTTCATCAACCCCTGTGGCTATCTGAGTCAGAAGAAGCCTCCAGCCTGATGCCTGACCCACGGACTTAGGACTTGCCAGCCTCTGCAACTGTGTGAGCCATTTCCTTGAGATAAATCTCTCTCTCTCTCTCTCTGTGTGTGTGTGTAGATTGATATACTTCACTTGTTTTGCTTCTCTAGAGAACCCAGCCTAAGATGGGGGGAAAGGGGAAATGAGGCATTATTGCTTAAGGGGTACTGAGTTTCTGTTTGGGTGATAAAAAAAAAATTTGGAAATGGACGGTTGCACAGCATGCTGAAAGTGATTAAGTCATTGAATTGTATGCTTAAGATTTTATGTGATATATGTTCTACCACACACACACACACAAAAAAAAAAAAAAAAAAAAAACCCAGGGCTTTTCATTTGGATTTTACAAAAGGAGATGTAAGCTGATGAAGACTGATGAAGCTGGATATTACTAAAAGAATCTGGAAGTATTTACATCACATGTTAACAGTGGAGATCCCTGGTTGGTGAAGTTTAGGAATGATTTTCATTTTCTTTATATCTTTCCATATTTTCTGAATTTGAGGGAAGATCTATACATTAATTTTATAATCAGAAAAAATTAAAGCTGTTTTAAAAACCACCCATGCATTTCAGCACATCTTCATGGAACCTTTGTTTGTTGTCCAAATCAGTGCTGGGTCCCAAGGATGCACAATAAAGGGTCCTCCAGGAATGGGCTGGAAACAAGACCCCTGAACAATACTAGAAGGATGCAAGATAGTGTAGAGATGGGCTCCAATGACACCTCCGAGCCCGGGGGTGGGCAGGAACAGTCCCCCGGGAGAAGAGGCGTTCATAGGACCTTCAGGGTCTGGCCCCAGCAGGAGCCTGGAGAGGGCGTTCCAGGTCAGGGCACAGCGGGAGCCAGGGCAGAAAGGCACCGGCCAGCACTGGGCACATGATGGGAAGGCATGGATGAGTGGACGTCTCTCTCCCTGAGTGGGTTAAACTTTGACTGAGGAAATGATTACTAAACCCTATTCCATGAGTAACACCTGGTCACAGTTTAATTCCAGTCTGGGTGACCTCGGTCTCCAATTTCTCCAGTTCCCAAATTTAGCTTTTCTAGGATGTACCAGAGTGGAGTCTCTGGGAGATGTCAGTGGCCTCTGGTCTCGTTCAAGCTGCCCCCAGTGACAGTGCTGGGCAGTGGCTCTGGGTCAGTAAGGCAGGTAGCTCCTGACATGCTCCAGGCTGCCCTCTAGGAAGTGGGTACCTCCTTTGGATCCCCTAGGAGGCCCCATGGCGTTTGCTGAACTCCTGGACCAAGTGGGCAGCCAGGGCAGGTTCCAGGTTCTCCAGACAGTGGCTCTGCTGGTCCCCATCATAGCGGTTACCACGCACAGCATGCTAGAGAACTTCTCAGGAGCCGTCCCCAACCACCGCTGCTGGGTGCCCCTCCTGGACAACAGCACAGCCCAGGCCAGTGTCCCCAGGACCCTGAGCCCTGAGGCTCTGCTGACCATCTCCATCCCACCTGGCCCCAACCAAGAGCCCCACCAGTGTCGCCGCTTCCGCCACCCACAGTGGCAGCTTCTGGACCCCAATGCCACGTCTGCCAACTAGAGCAAGGCTGCAACAGAGCCATGCGTGGATGGCTGGGTCTACAACCGTAGCACCTTCACTTCCACCATTGTGACCCAGGTAAGGGCCCCTCCTCACCATATACACACACCCTGAGTCCTGACACCTTAGAGGTCAAAATCACAGGTCACAGTTGGCTGGCCTCAAAATGGCTGAGTCCGGGGAATGGGCGTCTAGCCACTCCTCAGTCCCACCATCCTACAAGGTAATGTAGAACCCAGCTGGTCTGTGAAGACTGTCTCTGGGGCTGGGGCTGGGGCTGGGCACGGCCAGCAAGGGGTCCGGGTGCAAGCATTAAGGAGGTGGGCTTGCGGGGGTGCTGGGTGGGCCTGAGCACCCCCTTAACATTTGCACCTGGGCCTTTGCTGGCCTCCCTTCGGCCTGGTCCTGCCCACACCTACCAGCTGTGACTGCAGGCAGCTTACTCCACCTGGCCCAGCCCGTTTTACCTGCCTGTCAAATAGGGACTCAGGTGAGGGTCTGCAGATCACGGGGGCCCTAGGCTGGGTGCTGGAGACAGCGTGGATGAGATGTGGTCTTCCTCCCTGTCTAACAGGGAGCTGGGCCCACCCACAGCCTCCCTGAGGACCTGGGAGCAGCAAGTGAAGCAACCAGCCGGGGCTGGGGCATTCCAGGTGGCTTACCAGAGGAGAAGGGGCACTAGGCCAATCTGGAAGGCAGGGAGGGGCAGCTCGTCCCAGCAAGCATGAAGGGGACTCTGTAAAGAACAGAGGGAAGGTTTGGGGAATGCCAGCTCAGGGTGGTGGCTGCAGAGTGGGCAAGGCCTAGAGAGGGCTTGACCCGTGACCCACTGGGCAATAGGGAGCCATGGAAGGGCTTACGCAAGGGGTGACTGGAAACCTCTCACAAGGCAAAGCAACACCCGTGAGTGCCTTCACTGTTCCACAGGGCCCTAGACAACCCTAGAGGCACCAGGTCAGCTGCCCACAGCCCCATTTAATTCCTCTGTCCCCTCCTGGCTCCTGAGCTCAGCTCTCTCCTCTCCTCTCCCTTCCAGTGGGACCTGGTGTGTGACTCACAAGCCCTGAAGCCTATGGCCCAGTCCATCTACATGGCTGGTAGCCTGGTGGGAGCTGCCGTGCGTGGTCAAACCTCAGACAGGTGAGTGCCACCTGGTCCCTGCAGGCCCCCATCCCATTGCCATCACTGCAGCTCTAGGCCTCTGACCTGACCAGCCCCTGACCCACACCTCCCTTGCAGCCAACCCTAGGGAGAAAACTGCGTGTATCCAGAATGTCTAGGTGTTGACCTCAGTCCTGCCACGTAGCTGTGCCACCTTGGGCAAGGCTGTGCCCTCTCTGAGCCTCAGTTTCACAGACTCTACTCTCGGGTTTTGAGGGTCATTGCTTCCCATCAACCAATCATTCCTGAAACCTGCTCTGCCACACACCTGTTTGAGTCCTCCTGAAGACAGGGAACTCATCCCCTGCTGAGAGTGGCTCTCTTCCTGCTCGGACTCAGGGATACACTTCTTTATGCTCACGAGCCTTCCCCGGGCAGAGAATGAGGGTCTGGCCTGAGGTGTCTTGTTGACATCCACCTCAACTCAGTGGGCAGCGAAGGGTGGGCTCTCAGGGGTCTTATCCCCCGTGCCGGGTGCCATGGCACACCGCTGACCTGGCTGCCGACCCTGGCCGTCCTCCTGGTATGTGTCACAGGTTTGGGCGCAGGCTGGTGCTGACCTGGAGCTACCTTCAGCTGGCCGTGGTGGGCACCGCAGCCGGCTTCGCCCCCACCTTCCCTGTGTACTGCCTGCTCCGCTTCCTGGTGGCCTTTGCTGTGGCGGGCATCCTGATGAACACAGCCACACTCCGTAAGTCCCCTGACCTGCAGCCCTTCAAGAGAAGGTCTGCACAAGGCTGACCTGCTCCTGTCTCCTTGCAGTGATGGAGTGGATGTCAGCAGCAGGCCGCCCCTTGGTGATGACCTTGAACTCCCTGGGCTTCAGCTTCGGCCAAGTCCTGATGGCCGCTGTGGCCTATGGTGTGCGCGACTGGGCCATGCTGCAGCTAACGGTTTCCGCCCCCTTCTTCCTCAGCTTTGTGTACTCCTGGTGGGTGCCTCGGCCAGTCCCTCCTCCCAATTAGAAGGCGGACGCTCCCACCCTGGTGACCGCGTCCACACCCAGGGCTCTAACTCCATCCAAAGGCTGCCAGACCCCAAATCTCCACTGCAGCCCTGATCCTGCCCGACCTGCAGCCTCATGTCCCTAACCGCCTGCGGGACCCTTCCGTGTGGTCTCAGACTCACAAACCTAACACCTCCTTACAACTGTTCCTGCCCCAGGCTTCCACAACTTGGAGGGCACCCCCACCCACCTAGGTACTGGGCTCAGAGCCACCATGACATCTCCCTCCCTTCCCACCCCCCAAGTCCACTCAGTCACCAGATCTTGTCAACTGTACCTCTGATGTGTCCCTTGAATCTCCCGTTTTCTCCCCTGCAAACCCCAAGGACCCAAGGGCCCCAGGTGGGTGGGAAACAGGTGGCCCCACCCCGGCCATTCTCCCAGAGGCCTGAAGTCAGAGACGGTGTGGGCACTAAGGGGGCTAAGCAGGCTGGGGGCCCATGCGGAGGGCAGGCTAGATGTTGACGGCAGTGGGGGCCAGGTTGGTGTTACGGGGCTCGGGGGCAGGGGATGGTGTGCAGGGGGCAGACTCACATCCAGGCAGGAGATGAAAGGGTCAAGTGTGAGGCTGGGCAGTGACCTCTTCGTCTCCCCAGGTGGCTGGCAGAGTCGGCACGCTGGCTCCTCATCACAGGCAGGGTGGCCCAGGGCCTGCGGGAGCTGCAGAGGGTGGCTGACATCAACAGGAAGAGGGCAGTGGGGGAGGCACTGACCACTGAGGTGAGGCTGGCTGGGCCTCCCCCAGGGCTAGACTCTCACCCTCTCCCTGTCCCACACAGGACCACCTGAGAGACAGCTGCAGCTCCCAACCCAGGGCTTGGCTCCCAGGGAGGAGGGCATCAGGGAGGTGGAACCACCTGGGCATCTCCAGTGCTAACAGTAGCCCCCTCCCTGCAGGTCTTGCTCTCAGCCATGCAGGAGGAGCTGAGAATGGGCCAGGCTCCGGCCAGCATGGGTACCCTGCTCCGCATGCCCGGACTGCGCCAACGCACCTGCCTCTCCATACTGTGCTGGTAGATGCTCTGTCAACACCCCACCCTACCCGCACCCGGCCTCGGCCTCGGCCCACCCCCGGGGCTGCCGGCAGCTGGGAAGCTGGAATCAGGGCTCTGGGGGCATCCGGCCAGTGGCCCTCTACTGCCTCCCCTGGCGGCCCCACTGGCCTGAGAGTGACTCAGGAACGAGACCCAAAGCCCAGCCACTTCCCCTTTCTGTCAGCGAGGCTCCCGTCACAGCCCACACCAGGAGGGCTTAGTAAGAGGAGTTTAATAAAGGAGATTTTCAACTATCCCTTACACCTTTGTTACAAATCCTCTTTATTAAAATTTCTTCTGTAGAATCTCTCCCTTATTAAATTCCCCAACACAGAAAAGGGAAGGGAGAAATTCCCTGGCTTCTCCCCTTGTCCCACCTCCAGCATCTCACCAGAGCCTCCCATTGGCCAAACCAAACTGAAAGCCACATTGCTAGGGAACCTGGGAAATGTAGTCCGAAGAGATCATTCCCCACACCCCATACAAAGCCCACTAGGAGAAGAGCAGGCAGTAATCAGATCTGAGAAGAAATGGCACATGACCAGCCCACTCCCCAGCCTGACTCCACTTGCCCCCAGGTTTGCTTTTGGCTTCACCTTCTATGGCCTGGCCCTGGACCTGCAGGCCCTAGGCAGCAACGTCTTCCTGCTCCAGGTCCTCATTGGAGTGGTCGACATCCCAGCCAAGACAGGCACCCTGCTACTGCTGAGCCACCTGGGCCGCCGACACACACAGGCTTTGTCCCTGGTGCTGGCCGGGGTCTGCATCCTGGCCAACACAGTGGTGCCCCATGGTGAGTGGAGGGGCAGAGGTGGGGCATCAGGGGGCAGAGCTTCCCTTCCTGGGGGCCTGAGCCAGGAACAGAGACCCTTAGTCCTCCCTTTGGAGAGTGGGGAAGGGGGGAGTGGAAGGGACAGGTGGGAAGGAGGCTGCTGTGGTGTCTAGGGAGAGACAATGGTGCTCTGTGCTCAGGCAGTGAGAGGTCGGATGCGGGGGTGGGCAGCATTGCGAAAAATTGTGAGAATTTAGTAATGGATTGCAGGAGGAGGTGGAGGGGGAAAGAGAAGGAGGGGTGAAACCTCTGAATGACAGTGGGGAGCAGACTGGGGAGGACGGTGTGCTCATGAGGTCATTTAGGACATGGCGCATTTGTGGGGCCTGGGTGCAATGGTTAAGTGCTTAGCTGCTAAACGAAAGGTTGACGGTTCGAATCCTCAGGAGAAAAGAACTAGCAATCTGCTCCAGGAAAAATTAACCAAAAACCAAACCCCTTGCCCTTGAGTCAATTCCGATTCATAGGGACCCTACAGGACAGAGTAGAACTGCCCCGTAGGATTTCCAAGGCTGTAATCTTTACAGAAGCAGACTGCCACATCTTTCTCCCACAGAGCGGCTGGTGAGTTCAAACCACCGACTTTTCGGTTCACATCCAAGCGCTTTAACCACTGTGCCATCAGGGCTCCTTCTGTAAAGATTACAGCCTAGGAAATCCTATGGGGCAGTTCTACTCTGTCCTATAGGAGAGCTACGAGTCGGAATCGACTCGACGGCACACAACAACAGCAACGGGGACCCCAGGTGGAGGTGAATCAGAGACGTTTGGAGAGACAGGCCTGGAGCCCCCCAAGCCCGGCATCTGACCCTGGCCCCATCACCCACCCCACTAACCCTACCTCTCTCCACAGAGATGGAGGCTCTGCGCTCAGCCCTGGCCGTGCTGGGGCTCAGTGGGGTGGGGGCTGTCTTCACCTGCATCACCATCTACAGTGGCGAGCTCTTCCCCACCACGCTCAGGTGAGGGGGGCCAGGGCCCGAGAGGGGCACCCTGGGTTGTGCGTGGTGGCCTTCCAGGGGCAGGCAGGCTGGGGTGGCCTTTCCCCAGGCCCGATGTCCAGACATGAGTCTCCCTTCCCTGTGGTCTCAGGGCTGCCCAGGTGCTCCTGGTCCAGCCTGACCTGAGGCGTCTCCCTGGGCTGGCAGGGCAAGGCCACATGGGCAGAGCAGTCACTCAGGCCCATCTGTGCTGGCAGGATGACCGCGGTGGGCCTGGGCCAGATGGCAGCCCGTGGGGGGGCCATCCTGGGGCCCCTGGTCCGGCTACTGGGCGTGTACAGCCCCTCAATACCCCTGCTGGTGTATGGGGTGGTAGCAGTGCTGACCGGCCTGGCCGCGCTGCTGCTGCCCGAGACCCGGAGCCTGCCACTGCCCGACACCATCCAGGATGTGCAGCGCCCGTGAGTGGACCAGCCTGGGACCCCTCCCTCCCACCAGAGAGCCACAGAGCAGGGCCGGCCTGGACAGAGGGGGTGGCAGAGGCCCAGAAAGGGGTAGGGCTGATCTGAAGTCACACAGCACACCTTTGGGAGGGTGGAGACTAAGGCTGTGGTTATCCTAACCACAAAGGGCCAGCTCCAGCGAGCTCCGCTGAGAGTGGCCAAGGGGAGGAGAGTGGTTGCCCCCGTGAGGTGGAGCACCGGGCTGCCTTGGCCGTTGTTGGGAGTCCTTAGAGAATACAGAATACCAGGAAAGCCCCCAGATGGCTAACAGGGGCTCAGTCAATGTCCCCCAGCACGTGCTTTGGGACACTTGGTCCTGGGTTCCCAAGAGAGTCCTCAGGACGAACACGGGTCACAGGTCAGGGGGCGTTGTCACCCCCACACCTCCCTTCCATGTCTTTCCTGAACAGGGCAGTGAAGAAAGCAGCCGACAGCACACAGGACCACCCTGTCCTGAAATCCACGCGGTTTTAGGTCCCCGCCATGGGGCCGTGGAGGAGGTGGAGAAGGCAGGAGAGCAGAGGCCTTGATATCCAGGGACAGGGGCTGACTCCGGGTCCTCGCTCCCCTCTCAGGACTGCCCCCTCACCTTCCGAGGAGCCGCCTTCCGCATAGAAGGGACGGGGGTGGTGTGACTGGCAGGGAGGCTGCCCCATGGGTGCCACCCTGGGAGGGCAACCACATTCTGGGGGGCCTGCCCTGCCGGCCCTGTGCTCACCTCACTGCCCCTGCCGTCCACCTGCCACCAAGCTCAGAGGCACAAGGAAGGGAGTCTCCGCTCCTCAGCTTCCTCCGGAAAGCACTGAACCCTGATCCGCTGTGGCCCCTCCCTTCCCTGCTCTCCACACTCCAGGCACACAGCCAGTCCCCGTGGCGCATCTTCCCCTGGAGCCCCCTCCCCACCTTCTCTGCTTGACCAACTCCAGCTCGGCCTCCCAGACCCAGGCCAATGGTCCTCCCTCCCGGGGCCCAGGGCCAGGCACCTGTCCTCCCCCAGCAGCCTGTGAGTTCCCAGAGGGCAGGGGAGGCCCTAGGATCCCACGTCCCGGCTCCCAGCACCCAGGGAGATGAGGGAGTGAATAAAGGAGCCAGTGAATTACAGCCGCCTCACTGACTCCAGGTGAGCTTCCTGCGTCTGCAGGCTGCAGTAAGGAGGACGCCGGCACTCCTCTTGGGAAGACCTTTCCCCACAGCTGTGAAGGGCAGGAGGCCAGCTTCCTGAGCACCGGTCAGAGGCCCTGCTGTTCCCAGCACTTGATGTGGGCACCACAAAGGCATCATTTCGTCTCATCAAGTAGATGGTGTCCCCATTTTACAGATGGGGAAACTAAGGCCCAGAGAAATTGATTGCTTATGTCACACAGCTGGGAGAGGGCAGGATCAGGCTTCAGCCCTGGGCTGTAGGTCTCCAGAGCCTGGCTCCGGCCACAGTCCCTAGCCGACCCTCAGGCCCCACTATCTGGACCCTCAGTGACGCTTCTCGAGGGCAGGGCCAGGGCCGCCTCCTCCTGCTCAGAACCAGCTGGGACTGTGGGGTCCACTGGCTCGGCTCACGGGGAAGCGCAGTACAGGGGCTCAGGGGGGATGGGGCGGCCCCAAGCTCCCCTGGCCATGCTGATGCAGATGTGGTCCAGGCAGGAGCCATCAGCTGCCCAGCCGGGGCCACCACCAGCCGCCCACCCTAAGCTGTGCTCAGGGGGTTGCTGCATCCGCCTGGGGCTGCTTCCAGGCACCTGCAGCAGAGGGCTGTGCTCCTCCCCCACACACCAGTGATGCATCCACACACATGCACACGCAGACACATGCACACGGGCGCATGCATACACGCAGGTGCACACATGCACATGGGGGCAGACACACACGTGCACACTCGCAGAAGGTCAACCAGAAACTCCAGGGAAATAGAAAGCAGCTCCTTGTACCCCGGAGACCCAGATCACTCCCTAGCTGGATCTTATCAGCTGCAGCCCCTTCCCTTCCTTTTCCATCTCCAGAAGGGCCTCTGGGAGAAGTGTCCCCAAGCCACTTACCTATGGCCACTCCTCAGGGAAGACCCCAGGATGAAAGGGAGTGGGGTAGGGATCATGCTGGTAAAGATCCCCAAAGATGACGTTGTCCCTGCCTTCCCTGGACTTTCCACCCATCTGTCTGTCTGCTGCCCAGCTGAGCCCCAAGCTGCCTTTCTCATGCTTGCTTAACATTCTTGGGGCCCCAGGGTGCCCAGAAGCTTGCAGAAGGCAGGACCCAGGACTAGGGCTGGATGGTTCCTCCTCTCCCCTGGAATGTCTCTCCAGCTCGCCAAGTGGTTGCTTCAGAGTGAACTCGCTCCTCCGGCCTCACTGTTCAGTTAGGTACACTCGCCCGGGACCCAAGGTCTGTCTGCTTTCAACGTTGTCATCCCTCCATAACTGAACAAGGACTGGAAGCTGGGAGGGCCCAGGGCCTGTGCCTCTGGGGCTGCTGGGCACGGCTCCCAGAGGCCCTGGGGGATGAGTGGCATCAAGGTGGCTGAGTGGGCCCTGAAAGGGACAAGGGGCACCCTCAGCAGCAGCTGGAGGCCTGCATCCTGGCTGGGTGCTGCCCGCAGGGCCCGCCTTTACTTGGGACAGCCTCTCTTGATGGCCACCACCGGGGGCTCCTGACCTCAGAAGCTGCCAGAGCACCCCCAGTAAGGGGCTAAAGGTTCTGGGAGGGAAAGAAGTACGCATCAACACCCCCCATACACAGTCTCATCCCCATGGCGACAGAGGCCTCGGGCAGCAGGGACTAAAGAAAAGGGCTCAGGACCCACTCTGTCCGTCTCCTGCTCTGGCCAGGCCTGCGGCTCACCCAGGAGGATGTGGAGTGGCGCAATGGCAGCTCGTCACCAGCACAGGGACAGGACGTCCTGACAAGACTCCAGGGGGGGCTTCCCCAGAAGCCCCTGCAGCTGGCTGGGCAGGTGTTCCTTCCCCTGGGGGCGTGGCCAGGGCAGGTCTTCCATGGCTATGGGCATCAGCCAGACTTCCCTGTGACCCTCTCTTCCGACCCCCTGTCCTTGGTCCCCCACCCGAGGTGGAGTCTCCTGAGACATCCCTGCGAGTACCAATTGCCAGGCAGGCCGCGTGCCTGGAACTATAGCCACCCCAGATGCTGTTTGGGAGTCTGGGCGGGTGCGGGAGGGGTCACTGTGAAGCCAGCCAGACCCCGAGGAGCCTAGCTCAGGCCTTGTCCTGGGTTCAGCCTCAGAGGCACAGGATAAAGAAGCTGAGACCACAGTGATGGTCTCGTACAGATGGGTAAACTGAGTCAGTGGCAGAGTCCATGGATCATTCCTCTTACAGCCACACCGTTGGGTGACAGGAGACCTCAGCCTCCGTGTGCAGAGAGGAAAACAAGTCCCAGAGTCATATGACGGCCATATGGCAACTGGAGCCGTCCTTCCAACTCCTGGCCTGTCCCTCTTTCTGCCCCCTACCCTGACAGACTGCTCAGAGCCATTCTGGAAACTTCTGGAGGATGTCCCTTCCCTTCTTGACACCAAGGAGCTCCTGCCTGCCTTTGGTTTCTTTGACTAGTGGCAATGCGGGGAGGGAGAACCCGAGATAGCTCTCCGTCCCTGGGACAGCAAAATCAGCAACAGGGGACTCCAGGCTGAGGCCATCACCAGCACAGGATGTCCTGGCAAGACTGCCCAGCAGTTAGTGCTGGTCAGAGGGGCTGACCTCCAGGCCCCCATGGCTGTGAGCAACACTGGGGACAAGCAGGGCCGGAAGCCCCACTCCAGGGGGGGGCCTGGTCTCAGAGGAATAGGAAAGGCGAACTCCATGGAAATCCAGACCCAGGAGTGGGGGTGAGGGTGGGATCTGCTCTCCCACCCTGGACAGGACTTTGGAGGCAGACTCCCAAGGGCTCCTGGGGGCACACCCCTGGTGGTGAGGGTCCCAAGAGAAAGGCTTTCCACCAGGGATGGAGCGAAGGGGCGGGGGGGTGGTGAGGCTGACCAGAGCTGAAGGGCAGGGATCACGTGGCCATAAGCCAGCCTTGAGCCCAAGGGCCCCGAGAGGCGCCGCGGCTAAAGATGGGCCAGGCTCTTGAATGGAAGATGCCAGATGAGCTGGCCGGCAGCCAGGCTGCTGCAGACAGGTCGCGATGCAGCATCGGCAGTGAAGGGTGATGGTGAGCCAAGGGCACGGGGATGCAGAGCCAGGCCGGAGGGCAGAGTGACCAAGTAGGAAGCAGAGAAACAGGTGGATCAGGGAGGAGACCTGAGCTATGGGAGCATGGCGAGTCATGACCAGGTGCCAGGGACCTGACAACCCACCGTCCTCACCCCGGAGGTCCAGACCACCACACTCTGTTCTCCCAAGGATGCCTACCCCCCACCTGGGTCCTCACTACAACCCCTAGCTCGGAACATCTGATCCTTGCGCTTGAGAGGCTTAACGAGTACACAGCCATCTCTTAAAGGGCCCGTGGACACATCTGCCCGTGCCTGCATGAGCAGCAAACACCTGCGAGCCAAGTGTGCACTCTGGGCTCCAGTGCACATGCCTATGCCGGGTCTTCCATCCCAGGGGCTGCCCACAGTGAATCAGCGTGAACTTGGTGGTGGCGGGGGGGGG
>NW_004444049.1:6530983-6575637 GCF_000243295.1 Trichechus manatus latirostris | reverse complement strand
CTCGGGAGTTAAAGCTGGAGGCAAATCTGGACTTGGCCACTGACTGGCCTTGGGACCTTGGGCCAGTCACTGGAGCCGACGCCAGGAATAGCACCGCCTCTCTCCAAGGGCGCTGTAAGGCTAGGTGACTCGTCCTATACACAGTCAGTACCTGGAACACACAGGCGCCCAGAAGGGCAGGCCTTCCTCAGCCACTAGGGGGCAACAGTGTTCCCACCTCCGGGATTTGTCTAGTAAAATGGTTAAGAGCTCTGCTGTTAACCCAAAGGTCGGCAGTTTGAATCCACCAGCTGCTCCTTGGAAACCCTATGAAGCAGTTCTGCTCTGTCCTCTAGGGTCACTATGAGTCGGAATTGACTCGACAGCAATGGTTTTTTGTTTTTTTTTTAATGAGAAGCTGAGGAGCCCTGATGGCACAGTGGTTAAAGCACTTGGCTGCCAACTGAAAGGCCAGCAGTTTGAACCTCCCAGCCACCCCGTGAGAAAGATGTGGCAGTCTGCTTCTGTAAAGATTTACAGCCTGGGGACCCCGTGGGACAGTTCTGTCCTATCCTATAGTCTTGCTGTGAGTCAGAATCGACTTGATGGCAATGGGTTTATGAGAAGATGAGAGTCTCTGGGTGGCGCAAATGGTTAAGTGCTCAACTACTAACCAAAAGGTTGGCAGTTAGAACCCACCCAGAGGTGCCTTGGAAGAAAAGCCTGACGATCTGCTTCCAAAAGGTCAGAGCCTTGAAAACCCTATGGAGCAGTTCTAGTCTGTAATACCCCGGGTCATCATGAGTTGGAACGGACTCCCCAGCACCTGATTCCGTTTTTAACGAGAAGCTGAGATCGCGGGTGGGGTGGTGGCAGGGAGTTAAGCAAAAGGATGACAGGGCCAGAGGCAGAGACCAGCCATCCCCACAAGCCTGGGGGCTGTTCCCTGCCCCCATCCTCAGCCCAGCAGTGATGTGGGGGTGGGACAAAGACAAGCCGCCCAAGGAGCCCAAAGCCATGCTCAGCCCAAAAGTTTGGGGACAACTTACCAGCTTTCATGGGTCCAAATTTGGGCCCAGACCCCAGCCGAAAGCCAGGACCAGTGTCTCAGCAGCACTCCCCCCCCCCCGCCCCGAACAAACTGCACAGGACCTTTGGGATTTGGAAAGGTTTTGTTTTCTTTTTCCCACACATTTCCGGGTTTGGGGTGTTTTCCAAGACTCAGACACATTTGTTAACAAAGAGAGAAAAAAAAACCGGGGAGCAGGGAGCCCATGGGCAGAGAAGTGGCCCCAGCAGTCTGGCAACGCCTCGCTCCCTCGTCCCTGCGGCTCTAGAGTATTCGTCTGTAATATATATCTGCATTTGCCTTCCCTCCCCCCACCCCCCACCCTGCTCCTCCAACAGTGTCCCCCTCAATGCACGTCGCCCGGTGGCACAGAACACAACGGGCCTCCAGCCAGGCCCGAGCCCCTTCCCTGGGCGGCATTAGGCAGGGGCCTCCTCCGGCGAGTGGGGCTGGGGCATTCAAGGGACAACCCCCCTGCCTGGCCTCACCCTGCCCACCTACTGCGCTACTCGGCCCACCCTCCCGGCCGTTCTCCCACCAGCTCTGGAAACCCCAAAGAGAGGAAAGGAAGGGAAAAACCAGACACACAGAAAGGGAGAAGTGGAGAAGGAGGGTGGGGACAGACACAGCCAGCCTGGGGTGGCGACCAGAGGGCTTGGGGAGAGAAGGAAGGCAGGAGGGAGAGACGGAGGAAGAGAAATGGCGGGGGATTAACGGGATGAGTAGTGGGCCCTTTACAAAACCCCCCAGCCTTCCTTCCCGCCCAACCCACCAAAATAAAACTACCCCCCTGAAAAAAATAAAATCCACCCAGGGCTGTGAGCACGTGGCCCGCCTGGCGGGCAGAGCCAGAGGGACAGCTGCCGCCGACGGCAGGAGGAAGGGGACGAGCAAGGGGTTTTCCTTTTTTTTTTTTTTTTTTTGTTTTTATTTTACTTCAGGTAAAGGCTTACAGAACAGATAGTTTCTCATGTAACAGTATACCATCTTCTTGTGTGGGTTATTGAAATAGCTCCACATAGGCAGGGTTTTTTTTTTTTTTTTTTTTTTTTTTTTTGCGTTTCTTCTTTATGAGAGAAGTCTGAGGTGGCGGGGAGTGGGTCCCCAGGGTCCCTGGCAGGGTGAGGGCCGCACCGTCCTCCCGGGAGAGGCAGATGGCAGTGGGGCGCGGTGCTTGCCGGGGTGCTCAGACGTAATACTCCTTGTCTTTGTTCTTCTTGGCCTTGCTAGGCGTCTTGGGGGCGGCCGGGGCCTTTTCCTTCACCACCGCGCCATTGCTCTGGGCCGAGTTACTGATGTAGTTCCGGCTCTGGTCCACTTGGTAGGAGCCTTCGTCGCGGTTGCGGTACTTGTACATGGCGTAGAGGAGGATAAGGATGCAGAGCGCCGCCGCCGCCACGATGCCCACCACCATGCCCGTGGTGCTGCTGGACTCCCGGATCACCTCCACCGCGCCAGGCGGGCCCCGCTCCCCGGGCCCCGTGGGGTTGGCTGTGGGCAGATGGGGGAAGCCCGGGGCCGAGGTCACGCCGGGGCGCAGGGGCGGCGGCCTCCGCGGTTCGAAGGACGTGGGGGCCCCGGGCCCCAGGGGCGGGTTCTCCAGCAGGGGCTGCAGAGGGTCTCGGTGGTTCATTTTGCCCGCTGGCAGGTTGGGGGCCGGGGCGGAGGGGGCCAGCAGCACCCCGGGGGCGCCCGTGGCCCCATCTGTCCTGAGGTTGGGCCGGGGAGCGGGCTTGCGGGGTGACAGGAGGGTGGTGCGGTCCGTGACCAGGGGAAAGGTGGTGTAAAAGTCCTCGTCGTCCGTAGGGGGTAGGCTGGAGTCAAAGACCTCCCCGGAGGCAAAGCCTGAGGCCTCCACGGGTTCCTCGCAGTCGCTGTCGTCCTGCTCGGCCTGGCACGGGCCCCCAGCGGCCGGGCGGCGCGCCGCGGGCGGGGGCAGGGTGTCTTGGGTGGCGCCCACGCCCGTAAGGAAGGGGTAGAAGGTGGGGGGTGGGGGCACGAAGGGGGAGCGGGTGGCCACGGGAGGGGGGTCTAAGGAGTCCTCCGTGATAATGGGCAATATTAACTCTCCTCCTAGAACAAGAGAGAGAAGAGAAAAGAGAGGGGGTCAGCGAGGGCGCAGGGTGCAGGCGGCCGGCACAGAGAGAGAAACAACAGCCTCACACACCCAAATCGGTTCCAATTGGCTTTGGCGGAGACTAGAGCGGGCCGGGCCCGCCCGCCAGCCGGCCGGAGCCCAGCGCGTTAAGCGGGCAGCGGCTCGGATGCCCTGGGCACCCCACGCACGGGTTCTGTGGCTCTCTGGGTTTTGGTCTTTGGTTTGTCTTAAGAAACCAAAAGGAACGGAAAGGAAAAGAAAGGAAAAAAAAAAAACAAAAAAAATTCTACTAGTTTAAGGCTTTAAAAACAGATACAACAGCAGCATTTAAACAAACCTAACAATGGTATCTTTTAGGGTTTTTTCTAGATTTTTTCTCTTTGCTTTTTTTTTTTTTAAAAAAGAAGATAGCATACCACGGAATTCAGGCAACTTACATCAACAAATAGGCCGTGTGATTTTAGCATGAAGAAAAAAATTACAAACAGAGCTGTGTAAGCGGGTTCTCCCGGAAAAAATAAGAAAAAAACAACTTTTCCGTACAACGTTTTCTGTCTATCTGTTTGGTATCTCCCTCCCTCACTCTTCTCTCCCTGAACATCTTGCTTCCTCCTGAATATTCTCTCTCCTCCCTCACTTGTGCCCTCTCCCCCTCATTAAACAGAGCTGAAATCTGCACAGTGCAGGCTGGGGTTGAGGAAGTTACCGCCACTTGGTGTCAGTGTGCGGGGGTCAGGGCAGTAGGAAGGAGGAGTGGGGAGGAGGTACATGATGGGCATCTATGTAGGACAGCTGTGATGAGTGAGAGGACTTGGGAGGGGCAGCCATGGGAAGGGGCTTTGAGAGCTAACTGCTAGTTGGCCATGGGGAGAGAAGTTAGTTGAGAGTGTGAGGTGAGGAAGCTCATGAGGAAGGGTGGCAGGGGGGAGACACACACTGGAGCAGGTCCTGTCCCACAGGACTCAGGGCAGGTGTATGGAGAAGCCATGTAGAGTCAGGGAGGTGGGAGGGACAGGGAGTGAGTGAGGGCTGTGGGCAGGGACACACCGTTCCTGAGCTAACCCTAACTCCCCAACTTTCTCCTTCTTCACCCTCCACCTCTGACCCCCACTGACTTCCCCCCTCCCCCTCCCCAGAACCCCCATGGGCCGCCAAGACCTGGCCAGGGCTTGACTGCCTCTGGCCTTCTTATTATTGTTAAAACAATAATAAAACAACGGAAAGAAGAAGAAAGCAAAAAAAGAAAAGAAAACACGTACACAGCCATTTGGGAGGGAGGCGCCTGCTAATATAGGGCCCAGGGGAACCGCTGGATAGGGATTTGTGGGGGAAGGACTCCCTCATTCTAGGTCTAATAACTGAGGTCCCCTGGGCAAAAACTGTAATTCCCATCAACCCCAATGGGTGAGAACTACAACTCCCACTAGCCCTTTGAGGGGTGTGGACCACAATTCCCATCAGCCCCTGGGGGAATAACTGCAACTCCCATCAGCCCCCTGGGCCCCCCCTAAACCAAAGTACTGCAACTCACTGGCCTGGGGTAGAAGGTAGGGCTGGTGGGAAGAGGCTAGCAAGGGAGGGGGGCAGAGGGGGGACACTTGTCCTCTGGCGCAAGTCCAAGTGGCACCAGAGGAGACATGGAATGACGTTCTGAGGCACCACAAATATGAAACATGCCCAACTGAGGCAGCCGGACAAGAGGGGGTGAGGCGTTTGTACTAACGGGTCACCTCTACTCAACTTGAAATTGGGGGGGGGTGCAACTTGGAGATTGCCCCTGGGGGCTCATTACCCTCTCTACACTCCTGCCAGTGGTGGGAGGGCCCATGCCTCTTGGAGGGACGCCTCTGGGCCCAGTGAGGCTGGAGATTTCCTCGCCAGCTCTCCCACCAGCACAGCCCAAGTGCCACCCACACCTGAGTGCATCTCACTGATCACTGCAGGGTCTGGTCCTCACAGATCATGTCCACAAGCCCCCCCACCCCTCCGAATGAGCATCCCAGGCCCCCACTGCAGCCAAGCCAGCCATCTCCCACCGCCACATCTTGGTGCTGCTTCTACTCCCTTACCCAAAGCCCTGTCTCTCCGTTGCTGTTCAAGCACCTCTGTTGGTGCTTCAGCTCACAACCTCCTCAGTCTTGAAGAGCCGTCCTTGGCCATGCCAGCCATCAAACCTGCAGCTGCAAGTAGCCCCCGGCTGCTGTTCCCACCAGGCTGCACCCTCCCCCAGGGCAAGGCTCACCGGCACCTCGGATTTGAGCCAAGAACAGAGAGGCGCATTTGTGGAGTTGGGACTGCCCAATCCCTGCAGCGACTCCCCCAGGTCACTAGGTGCCAGTTTCCGGCCAGGTGAACAAATGGACTGTCCAGTCCCCTCTGAGGTCCCAGAGGCCAGGAAAGGGCTGGTCTCACACAGAGCCCAGGAAAGCCCACCTCACCCTCCCCACACCTCCATGAACCTGCTGGGCTGCCTGATTCAGCTTGGAAGCTGACCTGGGAGGCCACAGACCTGTTCTGTCACTGAATTCCTGTGTGACCCTGGGAAGGCTTCTTTCACTCTCTGGCCCTCAGGTTCCTCATTTACAAAATTGGGGTAATGGGCCCTAGTCTAGGGCAAGGGCCAAGGCCTGGCCCCATGACAAACAGGGTGGGTCCTCCCAGCCTCCATGGAGCCCCACCAAAGGACAGCCCAGCACCCTGGCCCTGGGTAAGGGGCAAACTCAGCTGCCAGCTCTCAGGAAGGAGGGCTGGCAGGCCCTTGGGCAGTGGCACCCTAGGCCCAATCATGGCAGGAGCCCCTGGTGCAGTGCAGTGAATTACTTAATACGGTCCTTCTAGTGATAGTTTTTGTAACTCCCACCAAATGACTGGATGGGACTATGAAAATGAGGTGCTTGTGGCTCACCAAGAGGATTGGATAGCTCGCTAATAATGTAAATAAGGTGCATGGCACCCTTGTGGAGATGGACCATGCAAATAAGGTGTATGGAACCCTAATGAGGGGATTGGTCACTTTCGCCATCCAGCTAGGCTTAAAATGAGCCATCTCAGAGGCGGGAAGGGAGGATTTCAACATCACCAAGAAAGAAAATCCAGGAACGGAGCCCATCCTTTGGACCTGGGATCTGTGCGCTGAGAACCTCCTAGATCCAGGAGACAGAGAGAGGAACTGTAACATGGAAGACAGCAAGAAACGGCGCAAGACGGCAGGAATCAGGAGACCAGGGTGAGACGGCTATGGTGGGGCTTCCTGGTCCATGGAGCGAGAATGTTGAGTGCCCTTGGGCAAGAGGCTTACTGGTGGAGTGAGGTGTCTGAGGGCACTTATCGACAGAGCTAAAAGAGCTTTGTAATACTTGCCCGAGCAGGGCAGAAGCCAGGCCAAGAGGCCAAGGGGCCAAGAGGCCAAGGGGCCAAGAGACCAAGGGGCCACGAGGCCAAGAGGCCAAGGGGCCAGAGAGAGGTGTGCCTGTGGCCTCAGCTGCGAAGAGGCTGTTCTGATAAAAGAACTGTATCCTGAGCATTCCTGAGCCTGAATTGTAACCTGTTACTTCCCTAATAAACCCCCATAATTGTGAGTATTGTCTGTGCGGCCACTGCAACAAGTTCTCAGACCCAGCAGAGAAGTAGAGGGTGCCGTGGGAGGATGGTTGGTGTCAGAATTGGTAAAAAGGGGAGAGGGAGGAGGTATGTCTGTCATAGCAATCAGGCTTGGGCTGTTGATCTTGATTTTCTTTGCCCCTTGTGAAGTTAGAGAAGTTCAGATGCCAGCCCTGTCATGCCATTTTCACACCTGGTCGGATGGACCCTGAGCACATCTGGGGTCCTCATGCTGGCCCACCCACCTGCCATCCTCTAGACCTTTCTGTTAAGAACACTCCCCTGCTCCCCTGCATGTCTCACTCATCCTTCAGAGTCCGGCCAAGCACCTCCTCTTCCAGGCCTTTCCCTGCCTTGAGGGCCCTGACCCTCCTCCCTATTCTGTGCTGGAGGCGAAGGGCTTGGGCTGTCTACCAGGGCAGCCTGTCCGTCCCCCTGGCAGCAGCACTGGACTTGGCCCAGAGGCAGGGCTCCTGTGTTCTGACCAGGGAAGGGGAGTCTTCATCAAGCGCTTCCTCCGAGCCAGGCCAGGCATCTGGGAAGGGGGTGGGAGGGACCGCCATGGTGAAGCCCCTCTCAGGCGCTGAGCAGCTGGGTTCTGAGTGCTTCCTCTACCCGCTCTCAGCCACAAGCACACTGAGGGCCACCCAGTAGGATTTCTGCCCCGCGTGCCCAGCTCTCACCACGGCCATCTCCACCTTCAATTTTAGACTGGGCTTCAGTTGTTCCCGGAAACTTCAGAGTCAAGGCCTGCCCCAGGCGGACCTGTGGCCCTGGACCAGCTGGCCCTTGCTGGGGCACGTTCTGGCCTAGAGGGGCTACCTAGGCTCCCCAGGGCACAGATGTGGCTCTGATCCTCTTGCCCACCCAGCTAGGCTAGAGTGTGAGGGCTTCAGGCCCTGGACCACACACAAACCCTGCCCAGCCTGAGTACCCCACAGCCCAATGCCCCAGTGCACTGGTTCTCCAGGTCCTGGGGCACACAGGCTCCCAGGCTCCCCCTGTGCAGCCTCCCCCAGCCCCCAGAGTCCTCCAGGGCTGGTCACAGGGCTGAAGACGCCCCAGTGACCTCTGCCCCTGCCCTTAAACCCAGCCTCCATATCTGGGTCTCTGCCCTGTCCCTATCTCCTCTGGGGCTCTCCCTGGGCCTGTCTCTGCTCAAGGCTTTGGCCACGTATCTCCTGAGGGTGTCCTCCCCACCCATATCCCCACGCCGTCAGGAGTCCCTTGGTGCCCTGTCTCACATCCCTGTACAGTCTCTCCACACACAACATCCTCCCTGGGCCCACGCTCCCATGCCCACTCACAAGAGAAAATGCTACCGAGAGGCAACGCTGCCTTCCCCAACACCTACCCAGCCCAGCCTGGGCTCTCGGGCAGACAAGTCACACACAATGTGGGGTACTGGGCTCTCTGGGATCATAAACTGATCCAAAAATGTCCTGGTGGAGGGGCGGACCCCTCACAGCCAAAAGTTCCACTTGGAGCTCCCCGGGCTGCCCCTCCTGCTGGGCTCTTGGGGGCTAAAGACTCATAATGACTCATAGTGGCTGAGACCCTGGGTCCAGCTCTACACTAAGGGTGCACGCTGGGATGGGGTGCTCCTGGGAGCCCTCAGAGTCATGTCCCCTGTCCCCCTCCCCCACTTCAGGCAGCCGCAGCATTTGGAAAATACTCCCAGGTGAACACTTACCGCAGGCACACACCCCCTCCGCTCCTCTGCACCCTGCGAAGACCTGGAGTTCAGTGCGGCTGGTTCCCCTTACCAAAGGGAAGCCCACTCTGACCAAGGAGACCACTGGCCATTCCTCAGCAGCTCCCCCCAACTCTCCTTCCTCTGCGGGCTGCTCAAAGCCCCGACTCCAAATTTACCCAAGAACCCCATTCCTACCCAAGCCAGCTGTGCCCACCCCCAAAGGGGAGCCTAAGCCATCCAGCGGCCCTGCCGAGGCTGTGGCGGAGACAAAAAGCTTTCCGTGTGGATTAGAACAAAGGCAGCCCCTCGAAGTGGACACAGTCCTGCAGGTGCGTGGTGTGGCAAACAGCACCTCTGCACCAAACTGGAGAAAGGCCTCTCCTCCTCCTGGTGGACACAGCCCTGCACCAGGCCCCAGAAGCACGGCCTGGCGAGCCGAAGTCTGGCTGGGGCTCAGCCTGTCTGAGCAGAGAACCACCCATACATACAACTGTATGCAGCAGCCTGAAGGATGGTGCCCCCCACCCTGAAATGCCAGCACAGCAAGGGCAAATGCCAGGGTGGTCTCAAGGTCGGAGAAGGTGAGATATATTGGGCGTGTGCATGCACACGTGTATGTGTGTGCACGTGTGCACACACCCCTCTGACACTGTGTTTCGGTGCACCTGGGGATATGTCTCTAACCACGTGTGCATGAGCCTTGATAGATCTGAGCGCGTGTGTGTGTATGTGTGTGAGTGAACAGACGTGTGCATGAGTGTACTCTGGCTCTGTGCACGTACGTGTACACCTGCCTCAGAGCCTAGCTCTGAGCTTGTGTGTGTGCGTGTGAATACATGAATGTGCCTCGAGAGCATGTGAGTGCACCACCGTGGGTCCGAGCACACGTGGCGTACCTGTGTAGCAGAAATGAACACGCTGTGCGCCAAACTCATTTCCTCCTCCTGGGCAGCTAGACTACATTCCCCAGCATCTTTTGCAATTAGGTGTGGCCATATGGCTGAGTCGACACCACTATACTGGCCCAAACCCTCCTGTGTTCGATCCTCCACGCTTTCTCCTGCGGAGACCTTGAAAACCACGTGTTGAGAACGGAGAAGCGGTATGATGGAAGGGGCCTGGATTCCCAAAGCACACTTGGAGGAGAGCCTCCTGCGAATCAGGAGCACGCTGAGTAAGAAACTTCTCGGAATTAACCACTGAGGCTTGGGGGTTATCTGTTACAGAAGCGGATGTTGCTGTAACTAATCAGACACTGGCACCACGAACGGGTGCCCCGATACCAAGACCCTGCGGCAGGCACGCAACAGTCCAAGGGCGCGGATGTGGGGGCCGACAAGACAGAGACCGTGTGAGGTAGTGGAGAAACACCTGGTAAAACGAGGGCTTGTGGTGACTTAGAGGCAGGCCAGGTGCCTACCGAGCCTGAGTGACTACGGCAAGGTGGCAGAAATGGTCGCAGTGACTATGCTGGCTTTTACTATTCTGCTTTTAGCAACATATTACAAGAAAGAGAGCAGCTTGGGAAAGAAGTGGCTGGTTCGCTAGCAAAAAACCAAGAGAGCAGGGGGAGTCCAGAAACTTGGGTCCACAAATGTCAAAAGAGGCAGCTGCTTCCAACCCTCAAAGAGTAACAGAGACAGCTGAAAAGGCTTTGAGCGACAGTGGTCCTGTAAAATCCTCACCTGTATGAAAGGGCTCAGCCCGGCTGCAAGCTTCAGAGGAAGGTGTGGCCTTCTTGCCTATTGTTTTAAGTGGCTTCGAGAATACCAGAAAAACCAACCCAGCTGCCCTCTAGTCATCTAGTTGACTTTGGCTCATGGCAACCTAAGGTGTGTCAGAATAGAACTGTGCTCCATAGGTCCTCAGGCCTTTCTTCTGAGGTGCCTCTGGGTGGACTCGAACCGCCAACCTTTGAGTTACTAGCTGAGTGCTTTAACCATTTGGCACCACCCAGGGCTTCCCAACAAGAATGTTAACTGCCATCGAGTTGGCCTGGACTCACGGCGACCCCATGCACAATAGAACGAGACAATGCCTGGTCCTGCACCATCCCCATGATCGGTTGCAGATGGAACCATTGCGCTCTGTAAGGTTTTCATTGGCTGATTTTCAGAAGGAGATCGCCAGGCCTTTCTTCTTAGCCATCTTAGTCTGGACGTTCCACTGAAACCTGTTCAGCATCACAGCAACACGCAAGCCTCCACTGACAGATGGGTAGTGGCCGTGCATGAGGTGCACTGGCTAGGAATCAAACCAGGTCTCCCCTGTGGAAGGCGAGAACTCTACCACTGAACCGCCCTCAGGAATACAAAAAAAACCAAACCCGTTGTCGTCAAGTCAATTCCGACTCACAGTGACCCTACAGAATAAACCAAAAAAAACAAAACACCAAACCCGTTGCCATTGAGTCAATCCTGACTCATAGCGACCCTACGGGACAGAGCAGAACTGCTCCATAGGGTTTCCAAGGAGTGGCTGGTGGATTTGAACTGCTGACCTTTTGGGTGGCAGCCGTAGCTCACCGTAGCTCTTAACCACTGTGACTGAGAGGCATGAGGGCAAGAAACAAGGAAACAAATTGGGCTTGAGAGTGATGTCTGGGGAGAATTCTGGGTGGGTTGCTTTGACTGTTTGAGCCCTAAAACCACCTTTGGGCCCCCAGGAATGTATGAACAGGAAGTAGGCTGCCAAGGCTGTAGAACCTCCCAGGAGGGCATTTCTCCCCAACACCCATTTCAGAGGTGGCCATGGAGGATACCAACCAGGAAGAACCTGCAGAGGACAGGGTGGGGGCCCCAAACAAAGGGGAGAGGGTTCTCCAGAGAGCAGATGTTGTTACTGTTGGGTGCCGCTGAGGTGGTTTCGACTCACAGCCACCCCATGTGACAGAGTAGGGCTGCCCCATAGGGTTTCCTTGGCTGTAATCGTTATGAGAGCAGATAGCCAGGTCTTTCTCCCATGGAGCTGCTGGGTGGGTTCAAATAGCCGACTTTTTGGTTAGCAGCTGAGCCAGGGATCCCAAAGAAGAGGAGGGCTTCTCCAGAGAGCAGAGGGGGCTTTTCCCTCTCTGGGCAGAAGCCTACCCTGCCTGCTGGCTGGGTGGCGTCCCTGCTGGGAACTGCGTGTCTTCCATCCCCGAGAGGGAGGTCTTGTCATCGTTGCTGTTTCTGCACCACCACCCATGTGGGGACATGGAGGCAGTGAGGTAAGTTAACGTTTTAGCTCTCTGGTACCCACACCAGGTAGGGGTCCCCAGACCAGAGGCGTGGGCCCCATCTCCCAGAGATCCTCAACTTGGAGATGAAAGTCCTAAATGGGTGAGACTTGGAGAGGGGTGGGTGTATTCTGTAGGTGGGAGGAGAAATGAAATGGGTATTTGGCAACCCTGACGTGGCGAACAATTCGTTAGCTAGTCACCAGTATGTTTCTGCTTCCTCCTGGGAGCAAAGCAAGGCCATATTCCCCCCATCCGAGAAGCTAGGTTGGCCACGTGACTGAGCTCCAGGCAATGGAGTCTGGGCAGGAGTGAGGCGTGTGTGTCCCTCCCAGGCCTGGCCCACAAGACCGCCCCTTCGTGGCCATCCATGCTCCTTCCCCTTCCACCCAACACAGGAAGCCACACGTTGAAGATGACAGTGCAGCCACAAGACGGAAGGAGCCTGGGCCCTAAAGCGTTGCTTGGAGAAGAGCTGCCTACCCACCAGGGACACTTGTTTATAACTGTACGTGAATAAGAAAATTCGGTGTCAAACCATTGATGTGTTGGAGTTTATCTGCTATAACAACTAGTGTCACCTCAAGACATTCTGGGAGTCTGAACGCCTTTGTGCCTGTGATTCTGAGCACTCAAGGGTGGAGCTGAGCAAGTATGTGTCTCTAGGGGGTTTGGCATGTGTGCCTCTGAGGGTCTCGGTTACACGGGCATGAAGGCCATGCCTCAGGTGTACGTGCATACGGGGTACAGGCAGGAGGATGTTCTGTGCACACCTGGGGGCACATGTAAACCTCAGTACAGGTGTGCTTATATGTGCCCCAGGGGGTCTGCACAGCTGTGTGTGAACACACAGGTGTGCATCTTGCTGGGTTGGAACATGGGTGTGACCGTCTGTGGGTCTGAGTCCATCTGTGTGCAGCTGCAGGTGTACCTCTGAGCAGGTGAGTCAGTACATCAGTGGGGCGTGAGTGCGTGCATGTGTGTGTACCCCTGTGGGTCTGGGCACGTGTGCCTGCGCTTCCATTGGTCTGAGCACATACGCGCACGTGTATGCATCTGTGAGTCTGAACCAATACGTACGTTGCTGCAGGTTAGCACGTGCATACGCGTACGCCCTGTGGGACTGACAGTCGGTGCAGCCTCACGGGGTCTGACCATGTGTGTGTGTGAGCACATGAGTGTGCATGTAAGTAGGAGCCTTTGAAGGTCTGAGCTCACACGAGTCTCTAGGGTCCCCCCTCACTGAGCAGTTTGACGGGTGTAGGTCTGGGAGTTGAAACGAGTGTGTGCACGTGCGAGTTGAAACGAGTGTGTGCACGTGCGTCGACCCCTGGGTCTGGGCACACACAGCCTACCTCTGAGGACGTGCATGTGTCCCCTTGTGGGTCTTAGTATACACACGTGCACCTCGGTGTGCTCATGGACATGCCTCTGTGGGAATGAACACCCATGCAGGTACATAAGTACATCCCTCTGAGGATACATGTGTGCAACTTGGTGAGTGTGTACATACGGGCATGAGACCAAAGGTCCGTGCACGAGTGTACACTGGGGTGGAGCTATGACACACGTGCGTCCTAAGTCTGGGCATGGTGTGTGTGTGCACATGCACCTCTGCACTGGAACACGTGTGCACATGCCTGATATGATCATAGGTACATGTAGCTGTGGGTCTGAAATACACGAGATTCCGTAAGTCTGAACACGTGTACGACTTCTGTGGTCTGAGCACATATGCGTGCACGTTACATACACACAGTGTGGCTCTGTGAGTCTCAGCAAGTGTGTACATGTGCACGTTTAAACATTCACACATGCATACTGTGTGCCTGAAATATGTGCGTGCCTCTACAGGTGTGTAATGCAGGTATGAGTGTGAGCACAGCGTCTTTTCTCTCATCAGTCTGAGGATGTGTGTGAAAGTGCCTCGGGGGACTGACTGGCCCTGAGCACACACACACACAGGTGCCTCCGTGGTCTGAGTGTGTGTACCTTTGTGAGGTTGGGCACACATGGAGGTGGGAACCTCCCTGGGTCTGAGCAGGTGGGGCACCTGTGCATCTGAGCACACAAGTGGGTATTTTGGGAACTTTAACCACCACTTGTCTCTTTGTCGTACTGTGGTGGCTTGCATGTTGCTGTGATGCTGGAAGCTATGCCACTGATATTTCAAATACCAGCAGGGTCATCCATGGAGGACAGGGTTCAGGGGAGCTTCCAGACTAAGACAGACGAGGAAGAATACTGGTGATCAACTTTTCAAAAAATTGGCCAGTGAAAATCTTATGAATAGCAGCAGAACATTGTCTGATATAGTGCCGGAAAATGAGCCCCTCAGGTTGGAAGGCACTCAAAAGACAGCTGCCTCCTCAAAGTAGAGTCGACCTTAATGACATGGATGGAGTCAAGCTTTTTCGGGACCTTCATTTGCTGATATGGTAGGACTCGAAATGAGGAGAAACAGCTGCAAACATCCATTAATAATCGGAACATGGGATGTACAAAGTATGAATCAACGAAAATTGAAAGTCGTCAGAAATTAAATGGAACACATAAAGATCAATATGCTAGGTATTAGTGAGCTGAAATGGACTGGTATTGGCCATTTTGAATAGAACAATCATATGGTCTACTATGCTGGGAATGACAAATTGAAGAGGAATGGCATGGGATTCATTGTCAAAAAGAACATTTCAAGATCTATCCTAAAGTACAATGCTGTCAGTGATAGGATAATATCCATATGCTTGCAAGGAAGACCAGTTAATACAACTATTATTCAAGTTTACCCACCAACCACTAATGCCAAAGATGAAGAAACTGAAGATTTTTACCAATTTCTGCAGTCTGAAATGGATCAAACATGCACTCAAGATGCATCGATAATTACTGGTGATTGGAATGCAAAAGTTGGAAACAAAGAAGGATTGGTAGTCGGAAAAAATGGCCTTGGTGATAGAAATGATGCTGGAGATCATCTGACAGAATTTTGTAAAACCAACGGCTTACTCATTGCAAATACCTTTTTTCAACAACATAAACAGAAACTATACAGATGGACCGCACTGGATGGAATACCCAGGAACTGAATTGACTACATCAATGGAAAGAAACGATGGAGAAGCTCAATATCATGTCAAAACAAGGCCGGGGCAACTGCAGAACAGGCCAGCAATTGCTCATATGCAAGCTCAAGGTGACGCTGAAGAAAATTAAAACAAGTCCACGAGAGCCAAAGTACGACCGTGAGTATATCCCATCCGAATTTAGAAACCATCTCATGAACAGATTTGACGCATTGAACTAATGACTGAAGACCAGATGAGTTGTGGGATGACATCAAGGACATCAAGCATGAAGAAAGCAAAAGACCATTTAAAAAGATAAGAAAGAAAAGGCCAAAATGGAAGTTAGAAGAGACTCTGAAACTTGCTCTTGAACGTAGAGTAGCTAGAGCAAATGGAAGAAATGATGACGTAAAAGAGCTAAACAGCAGACTTCAAAGGGTGGCTAGAGAAGACAAAGTGAAGTATTATAGCGAAATGTACAAAGACTCGGAGAAACCCTAAAGGGAAGAAGATGCTCAGCGCTTCTCAAGCTGAAAGAACTGAAGAAAAAATTCAAGCCTCAAGTTGCAACACTGAAAGATTCTATGGGCAAAATACTGAACGACGCAGGAAGCATCAAAAAAAGATGGAAGAACACACAGAGTCACTGTACCAAAAAGAACTGGTCAACCTTCAACCATTTCAGGAGGTAGCATATATATAATCAAGAACCAATGGTATTGAAGGAAGAAGTCCAAGCTGCACTGAAGACACTGGCAAAACACAAAGCTCCAAGGATTGACTGAATAACCACTGAGATGTTTCAACAAATGGATACAACACTGGAAGCACTTAGTCGTCTATGCCAAGAAATCTGGAAGACAGCTAGCTGGCCAACTGACTGGATGAGATCCATATCTGTGCCGACTCCAAAGAAAGGTGAGCCAACAGAATATGGAAATGATCGAACAATATAATTAATATCACACGCAAGTAAAATTTTGCTGAAGATCATTCAGAAGCGATTGCAGAAGTACATAGACAGGGAACTGTCAGAAATTCAAGCTGGATTCAGAAGAGGACGTGGAACGAAGAATACTATTGCTGATGTCAAATGGATCTTGGCTAAAAGCAGAGAATACTAGAAAGATGCTTACCTCTGTTTTATTGACTATGCGAAGTCATTCGACTGTGTGGATCATAACAAATTATGGCTAACATTGCAAAGAATGGGAATTCCAGAACACTTAATCATGCTCATGAAGAAACTGAGGCAGTAGTTTGAACAGAACAAGGGGATATCATGTGGTTTAAAATCAGGAAAGGTGTGCATAAGGATTGTATCTTTCACCATATCCATTCAATCTGTATGCTGAGCAAATAATTCGAGAAGCTAGACTATATGAAGAAGAATGTGGCATCAAGATTGACTCATTAATAACCTGTGACATGCAGGTGACACAACTTGCTTGCTGAAAGTGAAAAGGACTTGAAGCACTTACTGATGAAGATCAAAGACCACAGCCTTCAGTATGGATTACACCTCAACATAAAGAAAATAAGCAACATCATGATAAAACAGAGAAAAGACTGAAGTTGTCAAGGATATCATTTTACTTGGATCCACAATCAACACCCATGGAAGCAGCAGCCAAGAAATCCAAAGACGCATTGCATTGGGCAAATCTGCTGCAAAAGACCTCTTTAAAGTGTTAAAAAGCAAAGATATGACTTATAGGATTAAAGTGCGCCTGACCCAAGCCCTGGTATTTTCAAATGCCTCATATGCATGCGAAAGCTGGACAATGAGTAAGGAAGGCCAAAGAAGAATCAATGCTTTTGAATTATGGTGTTGGCGAAGAATGCTGAATGCCCAGCCAGAAAGAACAAATCTGTCTTAGAGGAAGTACTGCCAAAATGTTCCTTAGAAGTGAGGATGATTAGACTTTGTCTCACGCACTTTGGACATGTTATCAGGAGGGACCAGTCCCTGGAGAAGGACATCATGCTTGGTAAAGTAGAAGGTCAATAAAAAAAAAGGAAGACCCTCAATGAGATAGATTGACACAGTGGCTGTAATGATGGGCTTAAACATAGCAATGTCTGTGAGGATGGTGCAGGACCGGGCAGTGTTTCATTCTGTTGTACATGGGGTCGCTATGAGTCAGAACTAACAACAAGAAGCACACATCTGTCAGTTTTTCGTACTGTGGTGGCTTGTGTGCTGCCGTGCTGCTGGAAGCTGTGCCATCGATATTTCAAATACGAATAGGGTCACCCATGATGGACAGGTTTCAGTGGAGCTTCCAGACTTAGACAGACCAGGAAGAAAGGCCTGGTGATCTACTTCCAAAAATGAGCCAATGAAAAGCTTATGGATCACAACAGAACATTGTGTGATTCACTTGCTTTGGACACGTCATCAGGAGAGATCAATCACTGGAGGAGTACATCATTTTTGATGACGTAGAGGGCCAGTGAGGGCAAGGGAAACCCTCAGTGAGGTGGACTGGCACAATAGCTGCAACAATGGACTCGAACATGCCAGCAATCATGAGGACGGCAATGTTTCATTCTGTTGTACATAAGGTCACCATAAGTCGGAGTCAACTTGACAGCAGCTGCCTATCTCTATCTAAACACACATATGCAAGACTCTGTGGGTCTATGTATATGCAATGCCTTTGTGAGACTGTGTACATGTGTGTTTGTGCTTCCGTGGGTCTCAACAGGTGTGCATCTCTGTGTATGGACTTCTGGGCTCTGAGTACACAGATGTCTCTTTAGATCTAAGCATGTGAGCCTCTTTTGGTCTGGGCATGAATGGTGTGTGCTCTTCCGGGTTTGAACATGCATGTACATGAGCCTGCGGGTAGGTCCAAACACATGTGTGCGTGACTCTGGTCAGAGCACATGTATGTGCATATATACGTGTGCCACTGTGGTCTGAGCCTGTGTGTGCTCTTCCAATGTGTCTCAGGGATTGCAAACTCAGATCCCTACAAGGGCCAGGCAGGTAACACAATGTGTGTGTCAGGCTGACTAAGACAACAAGTATAGTCACCAACTCTACAATGCACACCCCTCTATACGCACTCCCATTCAGAAAAATGTAGGCACTGTGCCCATCAAACAATAACCTTCTTTGGCTGGGATGCCAACCTCAGGTAAAACAGCCATGACAGATGAGGGGCTCACCAAGCTGGGGGAGGGGCGTGGGGTTTGGTGGCTGTGGAGGGGCCCAGGTGAGTGTAAAGACTGGAAACGGTGAGCAGGGATGATCCCAGGACCCACACCTGGACCCAGGGACAAGGATCTGGTAGGTGGGATGGTACAATCACTCTGGGGTCACCACCCCAGGTAGCCGCTGTCTCAAACCAGGCTGCGCCTACCTCTAACGCCAACCTTGACACCAAGGGAGGCCCGGTACTCTGCTCACTGGGCACGGGAGAGGCTTGGACTGGGGGTGCTGGCAGCGTGGTCTAATTGTATAGACCAGCCTGGGGACTCTGGAGTCATCTTGGTCCTTGCCTGGCCTCCCATCAGGATGGTAAGACTCCAAGAGTAAACATTTCAGGGTGCAGTGAGTGTGTGTGTGTAAACATGTAAGCACTGTTGTCGAGGAGAGCCTGTGGGGTCCACCGCAGGTATCCTTTGGGGCTCAGCATGCACTGTGCCCCCCTTATTTTTAAGCTGGGTGCTGGGCTGGCCCATGAGGCTCTCCCTTGGCCCCAACTTCCATTCCTGCCCCTTGCTCCATCCTCCCCATCACAGCCTTGGCCCTCTTTCCAGGAGGATCTGCCTGGCCATCAGTGACCCCCCCAGAGCCCCACGTGGAGGGCAGCTGACCCGCCAAGTCACTCCCTGTCACTCCCTCATCCGAAGGTACCTAAAGGTGCTCAGATGACCCACGCACATACTCAGCGTCACACCCAGGCCCTGACAAGGCTCAGGGCTTGGGCTCAGTGACAGTGTGTAGCCCTGGGTTGGCCTGGTGGGGCTGCATGTCCCTGATGGCAGCCAGCTTGCCCAAGGTCCAGGGAGAATATAGAGAGATGCCTCCTCTCAGCCCGCCAGCTCCCAACCTAGTGTGTGCACATGGGCACATGTATGCAGACACGTGTGATGGACCACACAAAGCCCTGCTCGTGACCCTTTGTCCTCGAGCCCTATACCAGGGCCCTCAGGGGGGCTATTCATCACAGCCATTCCTGGCAGGGCTGGGCGAGAGGTGCTGTGTCCACTGCAGGAGCCCCCAGGAAGTGACTAGACTTTAGAGAAGGATATGGGGGGCGGGGAGGGTGCTCTGTGTTGAAGCTGCCAGGTACCCCGAACCGCCCAACGCAACGGTGGGGTATGAGCTGCAGTCTCTGAACCAGGATCATCCCATGAGGTGGGGGATCAGCGCCCTGCTCGTTCCAGAGGCCCCGGCAGAGCACCCACAGAGGAGGAGCGTGTGACAGAAGGCACAGGCCCTTGCTGACGGGGAGGCCTCCAGCCCTGCAGACTTCAGCTCCCAGGACCCCAGGAAAAGCCCTCAGCTCTGGTCAACTGGGGGGACACAGAGAGCAGCTGGGCCCAGTCCCTGGGTCTGGGGGCCTGCCCTTGGTCTCTGGTACCTGCACCTCCTACCCAGGTCCCATCGCCATGCTGAGATCCTGTTCTCTTCTTGTCCCACCCACACCCCTCGGGGCTGCAGCCACACCCTCTGCTTGGAGGTCCCTTCTGGGGCTGGCAGGCTCCCTAGCCCTCCGTCCCCTTGGGCCAGGCCAGATTCACAGCATGTGCCCAGGTCACACCGCCCACCTCAGCTGACACCACCTACCGACCCTTCCAGGCTCCAACCCCAGCCTCCCAGTGCCACCCACTACACGGTAATGGGGAGAAGTCTCTGGAACCCCAGAGGCGGCTTCTCCTCTCTATCAGCTCATCAGGTCGTCACAAAGCCCATGCTCCCCAGCTGGAATCCCAGCCGCCAGCCTCAAGTGCTGGGCCCTCAGCCCCTCTCAGCCTCCCCAATCCTGCACCCACAGTGCCACGTCACCCTCCACACTTCTCAGGCAGCACTGGAGACACCCCACCCCCCGTCCCCACCACCACCTCACCAATCTGGCCTCTCTCTGCAGCTGCACCCTGGGCTCCAGCTGGAGGATCAGGCCTGGATGCCTCATCAGCACCCCCAGACACCCACCTTGGGAAGCATTCTGCCCACAGCACCCCCCTACCACCCCCCACTGGAAGTCTGGGCCAGCTCTCAGGCCCCAGCCTCTCACCCAGGAGCTGTGTCTGGCCTAGAGGGCACCGCCCGCCCCAGCACCCTGCAGGGCACAGGCATGGCCTGACAGTTCTGGCAGAGGGGCCACCCTGGGACCCTCCACCAAACCAGAGCACCCGACACTCCGTGGGACGGGACGAGGAGGGCTCAGGATCCAGCAGAAGCCTCCTCCATCAATGCCAGGGAAAACACCTGGCCTGGGGGCTGATGGGAGTTGCAGTTCTGGACCCACCCAAGAGCTGATGGGAGTTGTAGTTCCTGGGCCTGCATCCCCACCCACCCCCTATGAAGGCTCATGGAAGCTGTAGCTACTTGTCTTTCTAGTGAAAAGTCTCCCTTTTTCCTCCCAGAATCCCTTGGCTTTCAAACCCAGGACCCAAGCTAAGGACCTCACTACCTCTGAGGGCTGGGCACCAAAAGGCCAGCTACTGCCTGGCCAGTGGGCATTTGAGGGCCTGGTGGCACATGTTAGGAAGGGAGGGGACTATCAGAGGAAGCTAAGGCTGGGCAGCAGGCCCCTTGGGCGTGGGCCGGGTGCAGGGACAGTCGCCCCCCTCCCCTCAGAGTCACGTGGGCCCCGGGGCAGGGGAGGGGGGAGAGGCACTCACCAGTACTGGGCTCACATTCCTCCAGGTCCTCGTCATCGCTCGGACACTCAGCCGAGGCCACCAGGAGGTCATCTGTGTTCTGGAGGGTGAGAGGAGGGGTGGGGAGAGAGAGGGTTCCCGGTGGGTCAGCAGGCTGCACAGCCCCCTCTTGAGGTGGGATGTCAGGGAGGGAAGGGGTGCACAGGGGAGTCAGACAGCCCCATTCAAGGCCCAGCTCCCTGATCACTCGCTGGGTGACCTTGGACCTCCCTTTCCTTCCATAACGGCACCAGCCCTGCAGTGGCTGCCCGGCTCCTGAGGATCAATGAGACAGCTCATGTGGTGCATCTTATTTCCGGGAAGGCTGAGGAGACTGGACGCCAGACCTGGGGCTGCAAGGCCGAGCCGGGGCCCAGGATGCATCGGGGCAGGGTGTCAGGGAGCCAGGCCCCGCCTGGGCAGAGAGGGGAGCAGGACCCGGAGGAGTTTCTCGGCTTCAGCTCTACCACCCCATCACCCCTCTTCTCTCCCCCAACCCCCTTCCCAGAGCCAGAGAGAACCTGCTGCACACAATAATTAGGGCTGTGGTTGCCATGACAATGGAAGTCGACTTTGTCGACATTTTTTCTCCTCCTGATTGCAAAGAAAGAGAATCCCCAAGATGAGTGAGTATAAAGGGGGCGTGTCACTTGGCAGGGCGGTAGGGAAGAGACCCAAGGAGGGAAACCCGAAGTCCAGGAGGGAAGGAGTCACCCCACCACAAAGAGACTGCGGGGTGAGGAGAGCCAGGTTGAAGGGCCAAAGATGGAAGGGGTCTGGGGGCAGGGGCGGAAGGCTTCCATCCTGCCTCTTCCTGCTCCCCAGCTTCAGACTCTGCAGCCCTCACCTAGGGGAAGGGGCGTGGGGACCTATCTCCCTTCTATATTCTTCCCCTACCACGGGGCCTCCTGCCCTTCTCCACGGCACCACCTCCTTTTCCACCCGGACAGCCTCTACTGGACCAACCTCAAGGCCCTTCTCCCCCAGGCTTGGAGGGTGCTGCTCTTGTTTGGCTCAGCCCAGCAGGCATGGTGGGTGCTGGCCTGGGGCAGAGCCTGGCCCTTCTCACATGCTCCCCCTCCCAGGGGCAAGGCCTGGGCGTTGGGATTCCCTGGTTTTCTTGGCAGAGGGGCAGTGGAAACAGACACATCCTCTCACCTGGAAGAGCTGTCTAGTCCCCACCCCGTTCTCTCCCGCATAAGTCCCAGGTTCCCTCAGCAGCACAGCCTGGCAGAAAGGGGAGGCTTTCGGCACCTCAAGCCCACCCCTCACTTACAGAGGGAAAAGCTGAAGTCAGGCAGGTGGTGGAGTAGGGACATGTCCTCATGGCCGCCCCTAGGTCCCTCCTTCACCCAAGGAGGACAGAGGCTCCTCCTGACCCAGTGGCGAGTTAGGGTGATGGGAGGTCGGGAGCAGATTTTGGGGGAAGGGGTTGAGGGTAAAGGCTAAAGAAGGCCTGAGCAAGCCAGGTGAGAGCCCTCGTTGGGCCAACAGTCCACAGCAGGCACTAGAAAGTTCTGCCCACCTCCTGGGCTGCCTCGGTCAATTGCATACGCTGGGTCAGCTTTGGACAATAGGAAAGCCAGGCCTGTCCTGCCCCAGTAGAGCTTCAGTTCCCCAGGTGCAGCCCCCTCCAGCCGTCCGCTGGGCACTCAAATCACTTGGGCCTGCCCTGACTGGGGAGAGCACCTGAGCAGGTGGGGTGAGCCCTAGGGGAGGACAAACCACCTAGGGACCATCCAAAATGAAATCCCCCCTCGGGACCACAGATTCAGGGGTCCCTGAGGCCCCTGACCTCACATGGAGGGGGCTGTGGAGGTAAGGACTCTGCGGCCAGGAGAGGCTGCTCCTGGTCCCCACCAGCCTTGGAGAAAGGTTCCAGGCCTGGGTGCCCACATCTAGCCCCCACAGCGCCCTGCCCTGTGAGATGCCATGCACCTCTCGTTCACTCCCGGGGGCAGAGAACATAGCCTGCATTATGGGGAGGGGGTAGAAGGGGTCTCCAGACTTCCTCTCTCATAGCCAGGGTGGTCTTCCCTGGTCTACCTGGTATACCAAACTCCCCCTCAACTCCTGGAATGGTCCCTTTAGAAATAGCGGCCCCCTCCATATCCACAACTTTCCCCATCACCAGGGCGATGGCCCCTTCCTGAAAGTGGATCTTGCCCACCTCACCTGAACCATCACCACGGGAGCAAGGCCAAGGCCAAAGGCCTTCAGGATCCCACCAGACCCCTTGGGCCCTCACCTGGACACCACAATTACTATGCAGACATCAGCCCTCCCCCTCCCCCCAGCCCTGCCCCTGCCCGCCAGCCCACATGGGCCCTCACCTGGGTGGTGCTGTCCCTCAGTGTTGGGGAGCGGCCCCGGCGTGTGGTGGTCGTGGCCATGGTGGTGGTGGTCTCCATGATGGTGGTGGCCATGTCGGCCAGCAGGGTGGTGGCCGTGGTCTCCGCACTGAGCAGCACGGACGGCCCCTCCCCCACCAGGCGCAGGTGGCCCTCGGTCCGCACATTGGGGTCGCTCTCGGCGGCCAGTGCCAGCACCTTGAGCCCATTGTAGTAGAGGCCGGACACCTGGCCCTGGAAGGGGCGGCCCTGATCTCGGCCCCCAATCTTGATGGCAGCCTGGCTGTTGAAGATGGTCAGCTGGCGGCCTGGGGGGAGGGGGCCGGGCGGGGGTGACAGACAGAGGGGGAACAGGCAATGGAGGAGACCGGAACAGAATGGGGAGGATGGAGGGGGGCCGAGGGGAGGAAGGCAGGATCGAGAAGGAAACCAGCAAGGGGGAGGAGGGAAGGTGTCGGGAGGGAGAAAGGAGGAAGGGGCAGACAACCAAAGGGAAAGTCCACGTCAGCCACCGCCCCCAGCCCAGGCAGGCAGGAGCCCCAGAGGGGAAGGTCCCCAGGGCACACGTGGGCTGGGGGAAGGGAGCCCAGGGACCCCCGCGCCCACCATGCTCATGCCTCTTCTGCCTCCCGCCTTGCTCCAGTGACATCATCACCCCTCTTCTTTTTCTTCCTGCATTTGGACCCTCATCTTCTCCCTTCTGATCCCCAAACATCCCCCACCAGTGTCTGCCCCAAGCCACGGAGCCCTTGGAAGCAGTAGACAGAGGAGACAAAGAGGCAGAGAGACCCAGAAGGAGGCTGCCAGGCGGAGGTGGGCCGTCGCGTGTCAGAGAGGAGGCAACGGCAGGCCCAGGCACCCAGGAGGCTGTACTGTGCGTGCGTGGGGGGTGGGAGCGGCAGCATGGCCCCACCGCTCCAGGCTGGCCTCCCTTACTCTGCCCGCCCCCCATGACCAGCCCAGGACCTCTGGCCCCAGCTCCCCTCTCCTCCCTGTCCAAAGTCCAGGCACTGGCCAGGAATCTGGCCTGGGCGGCAGAGCCTTCCTCCCCACCAGGACTTGCAAGCACAGAAATGGAAAATGTTAAAGGGACCTGGCTTCGCTCGCTGATAGCCAAAAAACCGCGCTCCAGCTCCAATATGTCCCCACTCGGCAGTCACCTCAGAACACCCACTGAGTGGGCTCGGCTGCTGTTTGGTTTTAGTGGATCTGGGGGTCAGTTTAACCCTCTGAGTTTGTTGCTCTGTTTTGGTTTTTAGAAATGATGTTTATTATGTTTAGTTTAGATTTAACTTTGGTTTTGGTGTTGGCTTATTTTG
Source organism: Trichechus manatus latirostris (assembly GCF_000243295.1). Taxonomy (NCBI): domain Eukaryota; kingdom Metazoa; phylum Chordata; class Mammalia; order Sirenia; family Trichechidae; genus Trichechus; species Trichechus manatus. Next base: position 6,551,360 of record NW_004444049.1, on the reverse strand, counting down.
GGGGGTGGAGGGGTCGGGCAGAGGGACGATGACGTTGCCCCTTTCTCCCCGGACCTTGAGCTGCTGGTGCTGGGGAGTTTAAGACCTGGCTTAGCCCTTGTTAGCCTCTGGTTAGTGCCTCGTTAGAGATCTGGTTTAGAGTTAGTGCTGTAAGCCCCAAGACCCCGGCTGAGGACAGTCCAACTTGTGAAACCCACACCCTCATTGGAAACACAGGTTCTCTAGGACACCCAGGCCCCTGCCCACTCCCAACCATCTGTCTGGCCTCTGGCGAATGACAAGCCACTGTGTGACTCCCAGGCTCTGCTCAGCCTCTCCTCCAGCACCCTCCCACCACCTGCCCCAGCAAGGACAGCCCCTGGGACAGTCCCAGGAACGGACAGGTTCCGGCAGCTCCTGCTTCCTTAGTCCAGGCCAGAAAAGGGCCAGGGAGGACACTCCACACAATCATCCCCATGGCTCTCACGTGCCCAGGCCCCCCACGTGCAGCATCTCACCGTCTGACAAATGAGGGGGCTGGGGCTCGGAGAGGTCAAGGGCTAGGATGGTAGTTCGGAATGCTGGACCCAGAGAAGCCTTGAGGACCACTGTGTCCAGAGTTTCCCAAAACAAGGCATCTCAAGCCATGAGAGTTAGAAAAAAACAATGGGACGAAGGTTTGCAATAGTCAAATGAGTTTGGGAAATACACCATTTCACCACTAAATAGGCTTCTTTCTCACGGGACTCCTCAGGGTCTTTACGAAAGTGATGTACATGTGACTTCCCATGAAGAAGCATCAAGATTCATCATTTCCCAAACCTATTTCACCACAGAGCTCTTTACTGTGAAGCACCTCATGGGACTGTGTTCCACAGACCATGTTTTGGAACCAGATAATTGATTCATTCAATAAATATTTATTATCTACCACAATGCCAGGCACTGGTGATAAAATAATCTCTCCAAGAATGGACCTTGTTCTCAGGTGCTTTCCTGCCCCTGATTTCATCCGTGAGGTAGCTGAGCATGAGGTGAGCTAAGCATGAACTGCCGAGCTATCCCTGTTGTACTGAGGAGGGAAATGAGGCTCAGAGAATGGAGGGACTTGCCCAAGGCCACACAAAAAGTTGAGTTCCCATTCCACTTTGCGAAATGCTGACCTAGCCCAATCCTTCATTTCCTAGAAGAGGAAATAGAGGCTTGAAGAGGTGTGAGCACGTGGCTGGCAGCAGGCAGCTGGGGTTCCAATTGCAAGCCTGAGCTCCTTCCTCTTCTAGACTACAAATCCCTCCACCACCCCCCTTCAAGCTTTCCCGACCCTTGGGGTCACAAGTTGTCCTGGCCTCAGCCCAGGCTGCTCCCTTGGCCTCTGATTTGGGGGAGGGAGGTGGGTAATGGAGAGGAAGCCACATAACCTTAGGAAACTTGGTCCCTGTGGCCCCTGCCCCCACCCGCCATGAACTCCTCAAAGGGTTAAAGTTCACCCCGCTGGAGACAGCAGCCCAGCGTGGCTGGGGGCTGTAGGTTGTAGCGATGTCCGTTACAGTCCCTTTAACTTTTTGTCCTGTTAAGGATTTATCGTCTCTGGTTATCAGCATGTTTAGTCCCCGCTGGCCTGTGGGGGCTGGAGGTTACATGGGGGGTTTTAGTTGGGGAAGGCCCCAGTGGACATTTAAAAACAAAGTTATCAGCTGGTTAAGTGGAGGTTTAACAGTTCTACGTCCCCCCGAGAGTTTAGCCTTAGAGGTACAGAGCTCGCCCCCCCTCCAAAGGGAACGGGAGGACCGCAGATGGCTTTGCCCTTGGCCTCCAACTTCCCTTGCTGGCAAGAAGCCTTCTCCCTCACCCCAGCAGCACCTCACTACAGGTGGGCCTCCTGGCAGTCTACTCTGTCTTCCCCTGTGGGACCACCCCCTCCTCCCCCATCTCCCTTAATTTTCTCCTCAACTTCTAAGAGGCCTTCTGGACCACAGGGGCCCATGCCAGAGACAGCAGCCCACAGGCAGCCTCTGGGGTCTTTCCAGTAGGATCTGAGGCCCCACTCTTCTTTTCTCCCTAGATGACCCCGATGCCACCTCCCTGCCCCTCCTCTGGCTCCCTCTCAGCCCTCCCTGCTTCCCCTAAGTCTTCCTGCCTTGGAACAGTGCCCCTTTACAAAACCTCTGGGATGGGCCTCAGGCAGAGGGAATCGCCTAGATTCCTGCATTCCCAGCCTGCTCATAAATCTACCAGCTCAGCGTGGCCTCCGGGAGGTCCTGGGTCAGGATGTCCTGGATCATCCTAGCCTGAGAAGGGGGGACTCTTCCTCTTCTAGGAACCCCACCCCCAAGTCACCATAGACCCTTGACCACAAACAGGAGGGCAGCCTTTCGGAAGGACAATCGTCCCTTCACCTGGGGGTGGGTGACGGGGAAGGCATGAATGGGGGAAGAGAGAGCTCTGCACCTTTAAGATAGTATTTTTAAAGTTAATTAGTTAATTAATTAATTCTGATTAATTACCTTTGTCGAGCAGCCACTCATCTACTACTCGACCAAGCCGGTAGGGGATTCTCTGTCTAGCAATCGCCAGGCGTTCGTTATCAAAGTTTCCTTGGAAAAGTTTAGAAAGACAGTAGGTTTCTCAGGCAGCGAAGTCCAAAGGAGTTAGAAAAGTAATTATTCATCTCTCAGGAGTCTCAAAGTGAGCAGCAACATCCACGGAAGCGGGGCCACGGTCCACCAAAGCCAAGACAAGAAAGGCTGGGTCCCTCGTTCGGCCCCGCCCCATCCCGGGGCTCCGCAGCCGGAGCCAGCCCCACCCTGGGGGCAGGAGCAACCCAAAGAAAACTCGAGGGGAAAAAAGACGAAAAGGAAAAAGAACTGAAAGAAAAGGCTGCTGGAAGGTCAAAGGTCAGAGGTTAAACAGGTTTATCTGTGGTCAAGCTGTTGAGGCCCCACTTAGGTCCCCATCCCAAAGCGGGGCACTGGGGCAGGAGGGGGGCATTTAGCAGGTTTAAGTCAGGGCCCAGCTGGTTACTGCATTTAGAAGGCGGTTTAGAAGTGGGGGCGGGTTAAGCGGGCTTTATGCGGCATTTAGAGGGGGTCACCCGGCACACGCATTTACCACTGACATTTAAACGTCTCCAAGCATCTCCACTCCCTTTACCAGCCATGCGACTCCCAGCTTCCCTCTGTTCCCACCTCACGCCACACCCTGAGCACCCTCCACCTCAACCCCTCGCCAGACTCCTGCACTGCACTGACAGCAGCACTTCCCGCCTCCCGCCCTGCTCCCAGCGCCCTTTCTCCACCCTGGAGCCACTGCAGGAGCCCACCACCACCCAGCAGCCCTTGGAGCCACCCACACCACCTTCCCTTCTCTGCAGGCTGTCCCACAGCCCTCTGCGTGCTCACCAGCTCACCTCCTTCCCACCCCTTTCTCCTCCCCAGTAACCTCCCACAGGCGATGGCCTCCTCCTCAGCCCTCACCTGGCTCTCTTTGCCCATCTCAGCTCCATTTCAAGCTCCTCAAACCCCTCTGCTCAGATCCGGGGCCCTCATCCTCTCCTCTCTGCCCTCAGGAGCCAGCCCCAGCTCCCCAAGGCCCTCTCACCCATCTTGCTTACCCAACCAGCCCCCTACAGCCTTTTTCCTTCAGCTCCCCCAATTCCTAACCCCCACCCCTCTTCCAGTCCTGGGCTGCCCATCTGGATACCCACCTGTTCCTCTCTCCACTGTCCTTTCCTCAGCCCCTGGAGGCAAGGAGGGAGAATGTGTGTGTGTGCGTGTGCGTGCGTGTGGAAAGGGGAGGGCCAGGGTGCCTGGGAGTATCTGTGTGTCCTTCCTTCGTCCATGGGCTGTGGCTGATCCCAGTTGGCAGCAGTATAAATGGAAACGATTGTCTTTGGGGATATGGACACTATCCCCATTTAAACCACTTGCGCACTGTCCACTAACCCATTTCCATCTCCCACCACCTCCTCCCCCCGCCAGCTGTGTGCACCTGCCAGGGAGCTCTGGGCCTGGGTCTGCCTAGATCTCCCTAGAGATTCAGGACACTCGTGTTTAAGTCAAAAATGGATGCTTGCTCATTTATTCACTCAACAAACATTTCCCTGCTCTGTTCCTGGGGATGAAAAGAGGAAGGCCTGGTCCTTGCCCACTAGTAGCCCAAGTCAAACGGGGACGAGTGGCGGCCAGCAGTGTTATATGTGCCTTTAGTGGTAGCACAGGGCTCCCGAGCCTAGGGGGCAGGGGGCAGAGGAGAGGTGAAGGGGAGTCAGGCCAGAAGAGGGGAAGGGGGCACATGTGCAGGGCACACAGGCATGAGGGCAGGAGGCACTCAGGGAACTATGTGCCTTGGATAGTCGTGTGTGTGTATGTCTGCATGACTGTGTGAGTCCTATGAGGAAGGGAAGTGTGTACATCTGCCTCATTGATGGGAGACTGAATATATAACAGTTCTAACAAAAGCTCTGTTAATTGAGCTCCTCCACTATGCCATGCTGTTCTAGAGCTTCCCTTACATTATCTGATGGAATCCCCATAGTACCCCTGTAAGGTGGGTATTATCCCCACCTTTCAGAGATGGCAGCTGAGATTCAGAGGTTAGATGATGTGTCCAAGGTGACACAACTTGTCAGTAATAGATTCAAGACCAGAACCCAGGTCTGGCTGACTAGGACCCATGAACGGTGTCCTTCTGCCCCCTAAAGTCTGAAGAGCCCCAGTCTCTGGGCCCGTGCTCACTGCTAACCTGGCCTGCAGTGGTGGCTTGGGATAAGACTCAGCTCTTTTAAAGGATCTGCCCTCACAGGTCACGCAGGCAGCCACCAGCCCTCAGGCTACTTCGCTCTGCAGCTGGGGGTGGGGAGCACCCTGGTAGTCTGTTGGGGTCCCCTTCCCCAGCCAGGAGTTCCTGAGCAGTGGAGAGCAGGTGTGACTCCCCTGACCTGGCCTCTGACTTGCTGGGTTCCAAGGGACCAAGCTCTGCACCCAAGTCCTGGCTTGGCATGGTGAGGCCTTCAGGTCCCCACAGTCCAGCCCTGTCCAGCTCAGGCACATGTCGCCATGCCTACAAAGGTTGACAGTATGAGTGCATTTGAGAGAGACAGAGAAGTCTGATGCCCGCAGGGCAATCACACCCACACAGCCTGTCAGTGTCTGCGGCCGTGTATGACTGCGTAGGAGCAGGTACATGTCTGAATGACCTCACACATGCCCAGGGCCTTGGCGTGGGCAGGCATCCCCCTGCGGGGCTGTTTTCTCGTATGTCTGTCTGACCCTATGAATCTCTGCAGAGCTCTGTGTGTCTGGGGGTGGATACCAGTCCCTGTATTAATGTGGGGGGGGAGGGCTGTGGGTCTCCATCTCCAGAGGCTGCCCGTGAACATTTGGGCGCTAAGACTGTGTGGTTGTGAGCTGTGGGCCTGTACTGGCATCTTTAGTCCAGCAGAGGTGGGATTTGGACACCTGCCCCTTGCACTGTCCTTCTGCCCACACCACTATCGGTCAGTGTAGGCAGCTTCTCTGCCTCCACTTGGCCTTCTCTCTGCCAGGAGAGACACTGGAGGCACAGACGCTCCCTTTGCTTCCCATCAGCCCTGTGTGTGTGTGACTGCAGTGTCGCTTGGCCTGTATCTCAGCATCTCTGTTTCTGCAGCTCTCCCCTACAGTGTTGCTATTTTCCCTCCTCTCTAGCTCCTCACCGGGCTCTTCCTCTCCCCGCCAGGCTCTGTCTACCCCTTCTCTCCCTGGCTGGGGCTGCATGTCGGTGGCTCCATGTATCTCCCTGCATCTCTCCTGGAGCTCCCCGTCTCTGTATGTGTCTCGGTGACTATTTCCATATCTCCCCACGGCTCCTCCTGTTTTCTCTCACTCAGAGGTGCTTCTTTCTCTTCCCTGCCTCATCTCCCTCACGTCCTCACGTCCTCATCCCCTTCCTTCTCTGGGCTCCTCAGACCTTGGTTTGTCCCCAGCCACCACGGCTTGCATTGCTGGGGCTCCCCACCAGGCTGCGAGCCCCCTGCCAGTCCCCCTGTGACCCAGACCCCAGCCTAGGACCTAAGACCAAGGAGTTTGACCCTGTTTTTCATTTCTTGTTGTCACCTCTCTCTTCCCCCTTCACCATATACCTGACACCCCAAGACACCGAGCCCTCTTTCTCTAGGTTTTCTTGGCTACATTCTCCCTTTATTGAGATCTCTTAATATAGGTTCTTGACTCGCTTTTTTTAAGGCCGTTGGTTCTTTTGATCTGTCCTTGGGAACAGCCCTGCCTCCTTGCCAAGCCAGCGTAGGTGTTACTTCCACATTTTTTCTCCTTGGTTTCTGGCCTCCTCCTTTCGGCCTGTCCCTCTTTTCTGAATCTTTCCTCAGTCGCGTTTGACTCTCCCTACTTCTATCTTTCCTCTTCTCTTCTCTCGCCCGTCCCCAAACTGAACTCCCACCCTCCCTCCTGGCTGATGCGTCCTCCGACTCCACCCCCACAGCCTCAGCCCGGCTTTTGCGAGTCCCGACTTCCCTCTTTAGCCCCGCCCCGGCCCCGCCCCACAGCCCTCTCGGTTCCTGTAGCCCCGCCCCGCCACCGGAAGCCTCTCCGCCTAGCTCCGCCCCAGCCCGGGCAGCGCTCCTATCAGACGCCGCCGGCGGCCGGCCCCGCCCCACCCACCGCGCATCCTCCGCAGGCCCACACCGCCTACCTGCTGGGTATCGCTCGTTGACCGGCCAGCTGTCCACCTGCAGCGTGGCGTTGCCGCCGCTTCGGGTGAAGCGCACCACGTGGTATTTGCCATCGCTCACGACGGCGTTGGGCTCGTCGATGGTAATGTCATCCGTGCCCACGTTAAAGATCACCCCCACGGTGCCCTGGTCCTGGGGACAGGGAGGTGGAGGTCAGCGAGCAGAAGGAAGCAACCATCCACTCCTTCTAGAACTCCACGTGTGACCACCGCTCGCCCAGGCCCGCGGCACTTGACAGCCGCACACGCCCCTTTCCCAGGCCTGCCTTTACTGGACATGTGGGCAGGGCAGGGCTGAGCTCCCTGTGCAGACAGCAAGGATGACCCGAGGCTCAGAGAGGAAGCCAGTGGGGGTGCAGAGCCTGGACTAGAGCCCCTTCCACACACCACAGCTGACTCTTGCCTTTGGTTCTAGAACATTCACAAATATTTACAGAGCACCTACTCTGTGCAAGGGCCACTGAGCCCAGACCCCAGACAGGGACGACCAGGACCATGGTGGGGACCCACCCAGGGAGAAGTGGGTGGAGGCCTCCCCAAGGCAGGACCAACAGAGAGATGCACGGAAGCTTGGGGAAGGACACACACCCTCAAGCCACCGGCCCCTGCACCATCAGCACTGAGCAGCCTGGGGGTCTCACACGGGGCATCTGTATGCCTCTCCTGGCAGACTGGGAGGCCTGAAGTAAGTCAGGCTCTTTGTGTGGGGGTGGACCCTCTGCAGCCATGGGGGCAGAGAGGTGGGGGATCTGGGCTGTGTGTGTTTGGGGTGCAGGCATAGGAAGGGAACAGGGAAAGCTATGTTGGACTGACCAAGAAAAGATAAACGTGGGAGCTGTGTGTGGGGTGTGGGATGGGGCTGGGGAGGGGCTGGCAAAAGATGTCACAGGGACTGAGGCACACAGAAGGGGAACAAAGAGCCTGAGTGACCTCTGGGCCCGGGCCGCAGGCTCCGGAAAGGACACCCTGCATATAGCAGCCTTCCCTGCAGGCACGGCCACCCAGAATCCATTCCAGGAAGAGTCCCATCGATGGGGCTGGAGCAAGACGGGAGCTTCACTGCACCTCTAAGTTGGGCCAGGCCCTGTGTGGGTGCTGATCTCAGGGACTCCTCACAGCATCCCTGTTTTATCGAGGAGGAAACTGAGGCTCAGAGAGGTTCAATAACACCCCCCAAATCTCACGGCCCATAAGAAGGGAGCCCCAGATTTGAACCCTGCCTGGCCTGACTCCAAAGCCAGTGCCCCTTCTCCTTGCCCACTAGTCTGGGGAAATGCTGACCCTCAGAGCTGGGGGAACGGTGATCTGAGAGGCCCCCAAGGCCAGCCTCCCTCCGTCTCCACCAAGGGGTCTACAGAAGCTGGTGGAAGGGCCACTGGGCCTGAAACCTGAGCCCCATTGCATTCCCATGCACGTGCCAGCAGCACTCCTGAACTCAGCCCCTGGGTCCTGCTGACAAGCCCCCTGTCCCCAGGCTCCTCCTCCCACACAGGACGGACACACAGGCTCACTCAGCCCCCCAGGGTCACACGCAGTCACAGGGGCCCAGCCCATCACAGAAACACATGACTCCCCCTAGGGTCTTCCTGAAAGACTGGCCCAGCCTGGCCTGGGCATGAGAAACCATTCAGCTGCCACCACCTGCATCTAACGTGGCTGAGAGGCTTGGTGACACTGGAGGTGGGGACGGGGTGGCTCACAGATTGCGCAGAGAGTGGGGGGGGGGTGCACAGCTCTGGCTGACTTGGAGACCCACATCCTATCCTTTCCCCCCGACCATGGGTCCAGTCATTCGGAACCTGAGAAAGCTCCCCTCCACCCATACACTGTTGCTGTTGTGTGCCATAGAGTCAATTCTGACTCAGCAACCCCATGTGACACAGTAGAACTGCCCCATAGGGTTTGCAAGGCTGTGATCTTTATGGGAGCAGATTGCCAGGTCTTTTCTCCCTTGGAGCAGCTGGTGGGTTCGAACCTCCAACCTTTTGGTTAGCAGCTGAGCACTTAACCATTGTGCCACCAGGGCTCTTACCTATACATTAAAGCAGGGAAACTGAGGCCAGGCTTGCCTAACAGAGTATTAGCAAGCTCCACCCATCCACCACCCACAGACTGACAGCATCCCCGGGGAGATGATCATCATCTGTTCCCCACACGCGTGAGGGAAGAGCCAATCTTCCTTGTTACTATTGTTAGTTATAATACCACCCAGGATAGCAATGGCCCCTTGGATGCCTTCTCCCCACAGGCTCCACCCAGGGGCGGTGCTGATGGCCAAGGGGCAGATGCAGCCTGGGAGGGCGGCCAGAGAGGGCAGGTGGGCTGGGCGCTGGGAGGCGGACACCTGGGTTTCCTAGGAGGCAGCAGGGCTTGGTACCGTGCACTCCAGGGGAGAGGCAGTTCCCCAGAGCCGCTCCCGACGTGAAGTCAGTTGTCACTTCTGTTAAAGTCATTAATTCCTAATTCCCCAATTACCTCATTAGGCGGCGGTGGGGAGAACGCGGCCGCTCCTACAGCAAATAATTATGGGAGTCAAAATTAATTTGGCAAAGTGGAGCGACGCTTTATTAGAAACGTCAAATTGCTTTTCTCTTATTTTGCTGCCGCCTCCCCACTCTCTGAGAGCTGCTAATGACGCTGTGTGGTGGGAGCTGATGTGTCACCGGGGAGGAGGGGGCTGGGGACCGCCCCCAAGGGGCTTCAGCCGTCTGGTGTCCAACACTTTCCCTCAGAGCTGGCCTCTCTCGTTGCTCCCACACTTCCTCCGGAGGCCGGCCACCCTTGCCAAGCTCTCCCCATCCCAGGTCAGGCGCCCCCTCCTCCCTGCCCCCCTGCAGCACTCAGCCAGCTCCTCCATAACATTCACCAGGTGAGGCCTGTGAGCAACTGTTGGGAGGGAAAAGGAGGAAATCCCCTCCGCCTGCACCCTGCTCCCCTACCTTTCTCCCCAGCACTGGGGGAGCCCTGTCCCCTAAACACACAGCTGTGGTCAAAGAGACAGACACAACACACAGAGACACTGTCCAAGGGGACAACCCGGGTGACCATGACATTAGCTAACACTTGCTCAGTCTTTCTACAGGTGGGGCACTGTCCCAGGGGCTTTGCATATAGTATCTCATTGAACCACACAGCACCCCCATGAAGTCTGTCCCCCTGGTATGCCACTACACAGACGAGCGCGCTGGGGCTCAGAGAGGTGAGGGACTGGCGCAAAGATAGCAAGGGGGTGGCAGAGCTGGGATCCCAGGCCATGTGCTCCAAAGCCATGCGGAGCCTCACACAACTGGGAAGAGAAGGAGCAGCGGCCCTCACGTTCAGAGAAGGACACACCCGCACACCCTGCCACACGTTCAGGCGGGTCAAACAACCACAAACAGCACTCCACGTGGACTTATGAAGATGGAGGTACACCTTCAGAGATCATGGGACAGTCTCTCTCAGGGTCACACAGTGACCACAGTCACAGCCGTCAATCCTGACACGCCCTCGTCACATAGCCAGGCCCGCGCTATCATGCATGCTGTCGCCTGCCACACTGTCTCTCACCCACAGGCTGTCACTCTCAGTTACAGACCCTGTCTGTCACGCTCACACATGGGCACAGAACTCCCAAGCATCTCCCCAGGCCTGAGCAACTGTCTCACCCACTACTCTTCACTCTGCCCCCCCTTTCTTACACGCCTCTCGCCTGGCCTCCCTCGCCAATGTCCATCAGCTGCCACCTCCACTCTGCTCACAGGACATGTCTCCTCACACCCCCTTCCTCTCTGGGGCTGGGGGAGGGGTGTGCAAACATGGGACGAGAAAAGCTGCTTGGTAAAGAGGGGTCAGTAGGCCACGTCCTCATCTCAGAAGATATGAGGTGGGGAGGGCCAGACCCAAACCAATCAACCATCCTCTCTGGCTTCCTCTTTCCCCTCCCAACTCTGCCCTTCTTAGAGCCCAGCCCCACCCCACCACCAGACCTTTCCAGCACACAGAGCCTGGCCTGCCTGCTCAATACACAGCTTGAGGGATGAGGGCAGGGAGGGGAGGCAGCTGGGAGGGGCTATTTATGGAGATGGGTCTGAGGTCAGAGGTCAGGAGTTCAGACTACAGGGAGGGGGTGGGGAGAGGCCAAGACCAGAGCTGAAATTGAGCAAGGCCAGAGGTTACGGGGATGGGTGTGAGGTAGGACCAGAGACGGAGGAAAGGGCTGCTTGAAGATTAGAGTTAAACCAGTTGCCATCAAGTCGATTCTGACTCATGGTGACCCCACATGTGCCAGAGCAGAACTGTGCTCCACAGGGTTTTCAGTGGCTGATTTTTTGGCAGTAGATCGCCAGGCCTTTCTTCCAAGGTACCTCTGGGTGGACTCGAACCACCAACTGTTTGGTTACCAGCAGAGCACTTAACTGTTCGCGCCACCCAAAGACTCCCTGAAGACCAGAGTTAGGATGAAAACTGAGGAGGGGAGCAGTGGGCATGGCAGGAGGCCTCTGGTGAGGCACTGGGAAGGGACAGGTCCCGGAGGGAGCTGGCACGGGCAGAGGCTAGGTCTGTGGCGAGGAGCTGGGCTGGAAATGGACAGCAGGCCAAGGTGGGTGGGACCAACATCAGGGTGGGAGTGTGGGGCTAGGCCCAAAGGCCAGCCAGGAGTGAGCTCCGCCAGAAGAGTTGTAGGGAAGGCAGGGTAAGGGGGCTGCTGGGAGGGCAAAGGTCATGGGAACAGAGACCAAGAACAGAGGCAGGGGCAGGACCTGAAGGCAAGATGGAGAAGCAAGTTCTTGGGCAGAGGAGGTCCTAGGGAGTAGGGCTGGAAGGGGTGCAGGACACAGTGGGCACCCTGGGGGTCTGAACAGGTAGCAGCCGAGGCAGTCACTAATGTGGAGACATTTCTAAAGCTATGTAAGAATGGCCTGGAAGGCGAATGTATAGACAGCAAAGTGTATTAGTGGTTGCCGGGGGCAGGAGCCAGGGGGAACGGGAGAGTCATCACTTACAGGGCACTGAGTTTCTGTTAATGGCGGCGGGATAATTTGGAAAAGGAGAGCGTGGTTGCACAACAGGATGAGCGTAGTGAGTCATCGAATTATATGTGCAAAAAATGGTTGAATTGGTAAATGTTTTGTTATATATATACGAGCCCTGGTGGCGCAGTGGTTAAGCGCACGGCTGCTAACTGAAAGATCAGCAATTTGAACCCACCAGCCGCTCCACGAGAGAAAGATGTGGTAGTCTGCTTCCGTAAAGATTACAGCCTTGCAAACCCTACAGGAAACCTGCCTTGGAAACCCTGTCATATAGGGTCGCTATGAGTCGGAATCGACTTGAGGGCATTGGGTTTGGTTTTGGTTTGGGGAGGCCCTTGGCTAGGTTCTAGGAAGGAGAGAAGACAGATGGTCTCAGGGAAGGAGTGGGTATATTCAAATCAGATGGGCAAGCTCTGGGGTCTCCATGAGTGAGTCAGAAGCAGAACTACTTAGCTGGAAAGTCAGGAATCAGGGGACAGAGATTTGGAGGGCTCCGCTGGAGGGAAAGATTTGAGGTGAGGACTCCATGGCAGTGAAGGGACTGAGTGGATTCTGGGGTCAGGGTGAGGCTCAAAGGTTGGGGGCCAGGGCCCAGGGTCCTTACAATGTGCAGCTGCAGATAGTCTCCCAGGCCAGAGGCGCTGTCCACCCGCACCAGCACAGCGCTCCGCTGGTGCGTGCTGAAGCCCACGGCCAGGCGGTCCATCCTCGTGCTGGGCCGGTCATTGGGGGGCCACGTGTAGGTGATGAGCGCACCCCCCTTCCCAAAGATGTATGTGGTCCCGGCTGCAGAGAGAAGGAGAGGGAGATATGGCATCAGGAGGGTGAGATCAGCAGGTCAGCACTGGGACCCCAGGTTTGGGGTGCGGGGCTCCAGCTGTGAGACCCCCAGCAGCCACTGGGCCCTGCCACCCGAGGGAGAAGTTGGCCAGCAGGTACCCGGCAGAGTCTGTGCATGCGCACAGACAGATGTAGCTGCCTCATCAAGAATTCTAGCTTTAATTACAGCAAAACAGAGAAGTAATGAAGAGAGTGACAGAGAGAGCGCCCAGAGAGAGGCTGCAAGGAGGCCAGAAGATGAGTGTGCTGTGGGCAGGAAGGACCCAGGGGGCCTGGGCCTGACCAGCTCCACTGCTTCCAGGGCTGGCAGAGGTGACAGATGCAAGGTGCGTGCTTCTCTGGGGCCACAGCTAGGCAGGCACCAAGGAAAGAAGGAGCCCCAGGTGATGGCGGGAAGCTGCGCAGGGGCCTCGTTCAGCTCTGACTCATAGTCCACAGGCAGTCGCCCCTCCAGCAACACCCCTCATGCCTACTCCCCCCGCAAGCCCCTGAAACTCTTCTGGTCCATTGCCCAGGACTCCCTGCTTTCGCCCAGGGGGCTGCCTCCACCAGACAATGAGGCTGGGTCCCAAAGCAGGGGTGTCCTGGAGCCCTGCCCAGGAAGGAAGAGACAGATGAAGGGCGTGGTGGTGGTGGGGTGGGGTGGGGGGAGATTGACAGCCAGAGGAGGAAGAAGGCAGAGAGACAGATGGACAGACAGGGACAGAGAGGGATGTAGGTGACAGAAAGCAAGAGAGTGGGAGCCAAAGACGAAGGCTCCTCTCCCTGCCCTCCCCCACCCCACCCTCCCTCCTCCCTCTCCTCCACGCCATCCGGCTGCCGGGGGCGGGTGTGAGGTCCCTAACGATCTCAGCCCCAAAATAAACCCCATTAGTCGCCATGTTCCCTCCTGTGGCTGACTGAGCTCCCTGGGGGTGGGGGGGGTGGGGGGCTGGTCACCCAGTTTCCAGGAAGGGAGTCTTGTCTGGGAGGCCTAGAGGACTAAGACTCTGGGGCCTTCAGCAAAAGGAAGGGAAGGGAACTATCCTGCATTCTTTAGAACATAAATGGAGCAGATGAGATTCATAAAATGTTTAATTAAATAATTAGCCACTAACGACTCCTCTCAAAGCACTTCTTGGAGGGAGGGGCGTTCCAGGGAGGGTTACCCAGAGAGACATGCAGCCTGAGGGCCAAAACTTGGAGTAAGCTGGGAGAAGGGCCTTGGGGGTGGAAGAGCTCTGGAGTAGGACTAGAAGCCAGGGGTAGGGGGCTGGGAGCTTGGGAGGCAGGACATCCTGGCTCTAGGCACAAACTCGATAACCAAGATGGCGGCCCAGCTGGTAACAGTAGGGTCTGCCTGGTCTCTTCGAGCACCTGGGGGTCTCTCCCCACAGGGACTCAGGAACCCCCTTGTGGTGTCCCAGTTCGGGGGCAATAAGGGATAAGGGAGCCCTACCCCAGGGAGTTCCTAGGCCCCCAAAGGAGAGGCAGACCCCTGAATGCCTTGGAGGGAGGCACCATCCGCAGGCCCCAGTGAGGAGCTGAGGAGAGGGAAGGCTGTTGCCTGGGTCCCAGAGAGGTAGTGAGGCCAGCAGGGGGTTCAGGGTGGTGGTGCAGTGCCATAAGCTCACCTGTCAGGCCCCAGCAGGACTAAACACAAGGGCCCGCCACCTGCCCAGGCAGGGCCAGAGACAGCGAAGGCTGATACTCTGGGGGCGGGGCAGGCAGGAGAGAACTGGAGTGATATCTAATAACCTGGACATCCCGCCACAGCCTGCAGCTGGGGACCAAGCCCCTAGCAGGCAGGGAAGCCAGCTTTGCCCCTCAGGACTCAGATGTCCTCTTTACCTGGGGGCCTGGGAAGCACAGTGGTGAGGGCTGAACCCTCAGGATGGGGCCCTAGGAGAAGGGTGGAAAGCTGGCTGGGAGCAGGGTGCAGTGTGAGCCACAACCCCACCTGTGGGCCGGTCACCTGCCAGGAAAGGGCAGGGCAGAAGGCAGGAGCGGGACAGGCCTCAGCCCCTAACAGGCTCTTCGCTGCCGACACTGCAACACTCTGGAAAATCGGCTGTTTCCATGGCAACCATAATACCCAGGGTCCTCCCTTCCCCCTCCACTCACAAGCTGCATGTCCAAATTTCGGAGGTGGGGAGGGCCAGGGGAATGGAGTTGCTGACTGTCCAGCCACATCCCTTCCCTGGCCTCCCTGGCCAGGGGCTACGGCCTCTTCTCCCCAGGGCTCCAGGGGTCCGAGCAGAGCTGGCATTGGGTTTCCTAGGCCTCAGACCAGCGGAAGGAAGCCCCGGCCACCTGGAGCCTTCCCCTCTCAAATCGCCCAGGTCCAGGGGAAAGGAGTCCCTTTCTCCTCACTCCTCTCCCGCAGGCACCCAGCCAACACAGCACCCTGGAGGGGGCCCTGTGTGCGCCCAGAGAGCGCCTGGGGAGCAGGCAGGGACCAGAGAGAGCAAGGCGGGCGCGCCGTCCCAAGCACCAGGCCCACCAGACACCTCCGGAAACCCTACACCCCCACCAGGAAACGACAGTCGCACACAAAGACTGAGAGGGGCGAAGCAGACCCCCGACGGGAGCCGCGAGGCCCGCCAGAAACATGCGGTGAGCACACGAAGGCGGGCATTCACGGGCCAGCGCGGAGCTCCGGCGCAAGGGCAGCGGCTGGCTGGCCAGGGCGGGGCGACACTGCCCAGCCCGCGGTGGTCGTGGACGGACGCAGGACTGCCCGCCGGCCTCCCCGGCCCCGCACGCCCAGCAAGCCCTGCTCGGCCAGGCCTCGCCCCGGGATGTATTACCCAGCTGCTTTCCCTGCAGCCAGTTTATCACGCTGGGCTGGCCTGGTAAAGCCTAAGGGCGTTTATTACACTGTGAGGGCACCGGGTGGAGAGACACTTCTCGGGCAGGAGAGGGGAAGGATGAATGGTTTATTGGACTGGAGGGGTAGTAATTACCCTGGGGAGACATTGCTCTCCCCAGCTCGCACTCCAGCCGGAGGGCACACAAGGCTCTGCAGGGGGGGAGGCGGGGCGGGATGAAGCTCCCACAGGCCCCGCCCCACCGGCCGCATTCCAGGGGTGCCTCTGCCTCTCACCAAGGCAAGCTGTTCTCTGCCCTGACCACCAGACTTCCCCCAGGAAGGCACAAGCCGGCCCTCTAGGAGACATGGGGCCCAGGATACCACAGCACATCTAGAACCTTGGAAGGTTCCAGAAAGGGTTCCAGGGCAATGAATGTTGCCGGAGGGTGGTCTAGACCAATTGGTCTTCACCTCCATAGGAAACCACTGTGAGCTACATTGTGCATAATATTTCAGGAAGTGTATTTCCCCTAAAGCCCAAAGCAAGAGAGCCTCTCTCCAGATGCAAGATGCCACAGACCCAGATGCCCACCACCCAAAGGCCCAGGGTCAGCACCTTCTGCCCACATCCAACATAGTCCCCTCAATGCCTCCTAGACCCAGAAATACACCGATCCAGTAAAACACCCTAAAAGATTAAGAATCTGCAAACACCCTAACATGATCAAGAATCTGCCATACAGTCCCCACACACCTGCATCCTAGAAAAAACACCAACCAACCATTAATAATGGCTACCTAACTCAGACCCAAACAACATAATCATCCCATTCAAAAACCAACCAAGCAGTGATGCCCCTGTGGTTAAAAATACGTGTGCAGACCCTCTGCTTCCCTGTGCCCCTGCAGAGTCAGAAGCCACGATCAAAACCTCCTGGTAAATCTAGAATCATGACAGAATAAAAGGTCCTGCACAATCCAGAAAAGCCTCTGTCCTAGGTGCCCACAACCCACACCAGCTCTTTGTACATGGGCCCTCACAACCCAGAGAGGGGATCTCCATGGGTCCACATCCCTGGGCTCAGCTCTCTTTTATCTAGAATCCCAGAACAATATCCCCTCAATTCTTAACCCAAACATTCTTCGCTATAAACCATGCAGTCAAAAATCCAAGGTAACACACCCATATCCAGAAGCAAAATAAATGCCAGTCCCCTTTAAAAGCAGGAGTAATAAATCCAGAACCCCTGAGGCTACTGACTCAGAACGGAGCTGGGAGTGATCCCTCCATTTCTGGCTTTAGAGGGTACAAGAAACGAAGGTCGGGGGCTGGAAGAGTCCTCAAGGACTCTGAAACCGGAATTGAGGTCAAGAACCAGAAAGGTGTCACCCACTCAGCCCATTTTTTAGGACCCAGGTGTGCTGGTCCTCCCAGGCCCCAGACCAACATCAGGTGTGACATCAGGTGGGGGAGTGTCAATAGTGTCTGGCAGGTTGGCAGGGGAATATTATGTAACATGAGGGGTTGGGGGATGGAAGGGTGAAGGGGGAAAGTGAGAAGAGAAGGAAGGAAGGCAAGGAGAAATGCAGGGAGAACCCAAAAGAAGGGAAGTGGAGAAGTAGGTGCAGAAAGAGGAGAGGCGCCCTTACATGGGGCATGCTAGGGAGATGCTGGGGCAGAGAGGAAGCCTGGCTAGAAAGGCCTACCAAGCTAGCCTATTCCTCCAGCCAAGCATGGGGTCCCAAAGGAGCTTGTTCTTTCAGCTCCTCCTGTGGTTAAGGTGAGCAGAGGTGGGGTCCAGCCACGATAGGTGGCCTCCTCCTTACTCTTCTATCTTTCCTTTGACTTTCTTCCTTCCTCTCACCTGCCTCACCCTTCACATGCTCCCCTGCCCCATCTCCCACCACCTCTGTCACTGTCCAGCAGCGCCCTCCAGCCCCAGCTCTATTTCCGTGTGGCAATGAGCAGTCATTGGCCCTCTCTTGCACTGTTTTTCTCCTCTGCACAGCAAGAGGCTGGCCATCTCTGAGGCGATCCCAATGCCAACATTCCTTCCATAGGTTCCTGCCTGCCCCCATGTTCTCTCCTCCATTTTCTTTCCCTTTCCCCAGTTCTTTGCATCCTTGACTCCAGCTCCTTTGCTGAACCTTCCTCTGTGGCTCCAGGTCCCAGGTCTTCCAGCCTGCTGTCTTCCATAGGCTAGCACCTCTCTCTTTTCCCCTCCTCTTTCACCTCCTCTCCTCCCCACCCCACATGCCTCTCCCCCAAAATGTCTGACTCCCCTTTCCTATCTCACCCCTTCACACCTCTCCTCATTGCCCAGAAAGGCCGTGTCCTATATGGGCCCCTTTGGAGGCAACATTGAGCCTCAAGGGAGTCAAAAGGGGACAATAGAGAGGGGAGGGTGCAGGTAAAGAGGACCAGAAAGTTCATGGGAAGGAAAAGGGAGTTGAGATCAGGAGCAAGGTGTAGAGTGGAGAAATGCAAGAAGAGAAAGAAACTGGAGAGCCCTGCCTGGAGAGGACCCCAGCTGGGCCAGAGATTAGATGAGGGGAAAAGAGAGAAGGAAGGAATGCAGAAGAGGGTTTGAAGGGCCAATTCATCCTGGGAAGTGGATGAAGAGAAAGCAGAGTTGTGAAAAAGGAGATTAAGATGAGATAGGAGAAAAGAGGAGTAGAAAAGGGGCATAAAGATGGAGGTGACATGCGAGAACAAAGATTGGGAAGCAAGGATGGGCAGATGTAGAACAATGGTGGGGAGGCAGAGATGATGAGTACAGAAATGGGAGGCAATGAGGGGCATGGATGGGAAATGATGAAGACACAGGGATGGAGGATGATAGAGGAACACAATAGGGCAGAGAAATGAGAAGTGGTGGATGGACAGAAATGGGAAGTGATGAGGGTACAGGGAGAGGAAGTACACAGATGGGAAGTAAAAAGGGGAGAGTTAGAACTGATGAAGGTACAGTGATGAGTGATGATGGGAGTGCCCATAAAAGGTGATGGGAGATGGGAGAGTGGAGGTACAGAGATGGGAGGTGAGGATGGAGAACACAGAGATAGGAGTGATGGAAAGACAGATATAGGAGGTAATGAGAGTACACAGATGGGATGGCATGGAATGGGGTGGAGATACAGAGATGGGATGGCATGGAGGTACAGAGATGGCAGATGTTGAGGAGTACCATATGGGAGGTGAGAGAGATAGAGCTGGGAGGTCATGAAGGTACAGAAATGAAGGCGATAGGGGTACTATAAAGAAGGTGATGGCAAGGTGCAGAGATGGGAGGTGATGAGAAGGTAGAGAAAAAGGAAGTGATAAGTGGGCTAAAATGAGAAGTGATGGGGTCTCTGGGCTAGGACGTGATGGGAGCTCTGAGATGGATGTGAAGGAGGGACTGAGACAGGAATTGATGGAGGCTGGCTGGCTTAGGAATAAAATAAAATGTGAAGATGGACAGACATGGGAGGTAATGGAGGTAGTGATGGGAAGTGATGGGAGCACGTGACAGGAAGAGATGGGGACACAGAGAGTATGGAGGACAGAGATGGGAGGTGACAGGTACAGAGATGGGAAGAAATGGTATACAGAGACTCTTAGGGGTTGAAAATAAGTCTAAGATAGGAAGTAATGAGAAGAGTGAGATGGGAGGTGGTGAAAGGCAGAAATGAGAAGTGACATAGGGTTCGAAATGCAAAGTGATGGCATCTGAGACGGGTGGTGAAACAGGTTTTGGGATGGAAGGTTAGGAGGAACTGAGGTAAGAGGTGATGGTATGTGGAAAGTGATAGAGGACCGACATGGGAGGGGATGGGGGACTGACTGGGAGCTAATGGGGGACCAAGATGGGAGGTGATGGGGGACTGACTGGGAGCTAATGGGGGACCGAAATGGGAGGTGATGAGTGACTGACATGGGAGGTGATGGGGGACCGACATGGGAGGTGATGGGGACTGACTGGCAGCTAATGGGGGACCAAGATGGGAGGTGATGGGGGACTGACTGGGAGCTAATGGGGGACCAAGATGGGAGGTGATGGGGGACTGACTGGGAGCTAATGGGGGACCGAAATGGGAGGTGATGAGTGACTGACATGGGAGGTGATGGGGTACTGGGATGAGGATGTACTGAAGAAGCATAAATTAGAAGTGACAGAGGTGAGAGATGCTGGGATCAGAGGTGGAGGTAGGGCAGAGATGGGGAGGTATGGATGGAGAAACAGGACGTGAAGGGAAAGAGATCCGGAGAAGGATGGGCTACTGGAGTGTGCTGACTGAGAGGTGATGGAAGAACAGTAATGGGAATAGAAGGGAAGGTGGCTGGAGGGACAGAGGTGAGATGGAGACAGATATGAAGAGGTGACAGAGGAAGAGATGGGACATGTCAGGGCCAAAGATGATAGACGGGAGGTTGTGGGAGGGTAAAGGGACACAGAGATGAAAGCCAGTAAGGAAGGTGGGGGTAAGGCCGAGGTGGAGGTGAGACAGATGGGGAAATGATAAGGGGCAGGGATGGGGGAGGTGATGAGGAAGAGAAATAGGGAAGTGGGAGTTGGACAGAGAGGATGAAAGGACACAGGGAGGTGACGGGCATACAGAAATAAGAAGGTGGTAACAAGCCAGAGATAAAGCTGAGAAGGTGAAGGTGAGGCGGGAATGGGATGAAGGCATAGATGGGGGTGATGGGGGCAGGAGGAGTAACGGAGAGGAGAGGGTGGGGCTGAGATGATGGGACCCAGAGGAGGGAGGTGAGGGGGCCCCGGGGCCCGCAAAGCAGAGGAGCCGGCCGGGGTGCGGCCCCGCCGCGCGCGCAGAGACACCGGGGGCCAGCGGGCCGCCGTCGGTGGCGCCACTTACCGTGCCCGCCGCGGGTGAGGAAGGGCATGCGGTTGATGGCGATGGGCACGGTGCCGTGCTTGCTGTGGAAGTGGTGGACGTGGTGGGTGGTGCTGAGGCTGGAGGAGACCCGAGCCCCCTCGGCCACCCCCAGCAGCAGCAGCAGCAGTAGCAGGAGCGGCAGCAGAGG
>NW_004444049.1:6464112-6530846 GCF_000243295.1 Trichechus manatus latirostris | reverse complement strand
CGCCTCACAGCCCCATGGCTGGGGGCGGGGACGGGGGGCTGCGCAGCACCGCAAAGCCCCCCTCCTGCTCCGCGCCCCGGGAGTGGGGTAGGGGTGAAGAGAAGGAAAACCAGAGCCCAAGCCTCGGTCCCGAGCCCACGAAATCAACTGGATGCCGCCGGGGAAACCGGGGTCCGCGCAGCGGCAGCGTCAAGGTCCAAGACGCCTGGATCCATCGCGAAGAGCTAGGGGTCTCCCCGCATGCTAGCGGGGTCGGAACAGCGCAGAGGGCCGTCAGAAACCCGGGGAAGCGCTCGGGGGAGGGGGCATGGTGCCGGGGGAGAGCAGGGAGGTGCAGGGCCAGGCAGGGAGGGGGCGCGAGGGAAATCCTGCGGAAAACCGAGCCGGGGAGGGGGAGGGGGAGCCGGAGGGGGAGAGGGCGAAGGCAGAGAAAGGGACGGAGGCCCCGATTCCCAGCAAGGCAAGCGGGGGACCGACGGAGACCAGGGCCGCTGCCGTGGCCGCCCGACGGAGGCCCCGGGAAAGGAGGGAGCGGCCGGGGAGGGGGGAGGGGGAAAGGGAAGCAAATCCGGGTGAGGGGGGACGAAGGGAGAGGAGAGGACGGGAGAGGCGAGTAGGGGAACTGGGCTGAGCCGAAGAAAGGCGCGAGTCTGCCAGATTCCGGCGGAGAGCTGGAGGCAGCGGAGTGTTGCTGCAGAGGCTGAGAGGGCTGGAAAGGAGAGGGAGGGAGGGAAGGAGGGAGGGAGCGAGTGGGGAGGGAAGGGGAGGGGGAGCGCGGGAGGAGGGGCAGGGCGGAGGACCGCGCGGCTCCCGAGCTGCGAGCGGCGCTGGGCAGCTCCGCGCGGCACCTGGCTAGCGCGCTCGGCTCGCCTTTCCCGGCTCGGCCCGCCCTCCGCGCGCTCCCGCCCTCGAGAAGGGCCTGCTGAATAATTGAACAGGACGAGGCTCCAGTAGAGGCTGCGCTCCTCCCCCTCCCTCCCCCACCTGGACGGACTCCGTGCGCGCCGGGCCCGCGCGCAGAGATGCGGCCACCGCCGCCTCTGCACGCACCCCTCGGAACACACGTGCACGCTGGGCTGTGGACGGGCTTGGGCACGGAGACACCCACGTACCCATATAGGCGCCAGTGTGCGCGCGCGTGCGCGTGCACACACAGACTGAGACACATATGCACACATGTGCTCGTAGACACTAGCACACGGACTCACACTCAGCCAGGCATGTACACATGCTCACAGAGGCAGACATGCGCGCACACATACATGTTTGGTCACAGGCAATAAATGGCCAACCTGCACACATGCCCAGACACCTCAGCCTCCAAAACAGGGCCGTCCATGTGCATACAAACATTGTACCCAGAGCCCCGCAGGTAATAAGGAGTAAGGCACACCACAACAGTCTCCTCACCACCACCCCCATACGGTGCTCCCCTCACCTTCGCACAAGCCCCTCCCGGACTCCTCTGGCCCTCCTCTCCCCTCTACCCCCTATCATCCTCCACCCCTCCCTCCACAGGGGGTCGAAAGGACACCCGTCCACTGAGTACCCACTTAGTACAGAGCCCTTCCTTTCCCCACTGACAGCCAGCTGAGAAGTCACTCCCCTTTCAGGGTGCCTCCCGCATACATCTGCCCCCCACCCCCGATTTTTGAGGGCCTCTGGGAAGCACTCGAGGTAAGTGCCTGAGAGGGAGATTTTCTTCGTTGCAGATCTCATCTGGATGCCAGGGGCCACCTCAGCACCCCCATCAACCTGGGCCCAAAGAGATGACTCTCTGCCAGGATGGGGGCAGAGGGTGTGGAGGGGAGGAGGCAGAGGGTAGAAGGAGGGGCGAGGTGGAGACAGGGGCCTGAAGAACTTGTAGGATAGAGCGAGAAGGAGAGAGGGGCAATAGGAAGGGGAGAGTGGGCTGGCCTCCCTGAAGCCTCGTCCTCCGGCCCTCTCTCCCCCATTCCGGTGCCCCTGACTCTAGAAAAGAGACCGACACAGCTCTGAGCAGGTGGAAAATTTATGGTCCCAGAGAGAGGGAGGGAGGAGCCGTGGTGAGAGGAGAGGAAGGGAAACCGCCTAGAGGCCAATCAATATGAGTGAGTGGGAACTGGCCAGAGTGGAGGGGGTGCTGGGGAGGGGGAGGGAAGACAGAGGGCAAAAACGAAGGTGGGGGGCAGAGGTGTGTGAGAGATCAATAGAGGCTGCAGAGAGAATGGAGCAAGTGGGGAGATGGGAGACAGGAGGCAGAGATGGTGAGGAGCTAGCTGCCTGCCTAGAGGCTGACACAGGCTGGGAGAGACAGCACACGCGGGCCCAGTGGGAGCCCCTGTCCGGAACCCTGGGCGCATGTCAGGAAGGGCCCCTGCCTCCTTCTACCCTCCCTTGCCCTCTCATTTCGTATTCTCTCCCTCCTCTCTCTCTCCCTCTCTCCTCCTTCTCACTAAAGAGAAGTATTCTCTCCCTCTGGTCTTCTCCCCGCCAGACACCTGAGCCTTAGAGGAACACAGGTAGAGTCCCCAAGTCACAGATAAAGAGACAGGAGACGAGACGTGGGGGAAAGGCTGTTCTGAAGGTTGGACCTCTCATCTTAGTCTCTCTCCCCCACCAGACAGCTCCACGCCCCAACCCAACCCCAACCCTCCGCCTGGCCCATTCCCACCCTCCTCCCTGTCTTCAGGCCCAGGGCTCCCTGGTGTCCCCACTGCCTCCAGGAGTGGAGCTTACTGACCCGCCCCACCCCCCCACTGGGCTCCTGATGACCTTGTACATGGGGGGCAGGGGAGAGTCCAAGAAGCCCCACCATAGAGAGAGCATGAAAGCATGAAGAGCCCAAGAGAAGAGGGGGTTGTGGCTGGAAAAATGCTGGCAGAGCCCCCACCCCACCAGATTCCTGCCCCTGGCCTTTGGGGGCAGAGACATCAGAGCTGCCCCAGGGTCAGGGGTCTCTGAAGGTCAGTACATTGATCCCCAAGTGGCTCTCAGGTTGCACCCACCTTGTCTTAAGTGCCACAGCTCTGTCCGGATCTGCCGCCAGACACGCAAACCAGTGCTCTAGAACGGTGAAACCTCCCAGGATAGGCCCTGTTCTCCAGCCCCAACTCACCCTGTCCTGCAGGGCAGTTCCGTTTCACCTGCCTGGAACCCAGACCAGCCTCTCTTCCCACCCCTGCTGAAAGGTGGCTGCTCCCTGAACCCCAATACATCCTATGCCATGTTCCCAGAAGACAGAAGGCTCCACCATGTGGGAGTCAAGTGGTGACCACGGGGTGGCAGAGTCCTTGATCCTGATGGCCTCCCCTCCATCATGAGCACCCCCCCCCCAGGACCCATGAGCAGTGGGTGGCAGGGGGTAACATACAGAGAGCTTGGGACAGGGAGTCAGAGCACCTAGGTTCTAGCTGAGCTCTACCACCGACACCCTCTGGCTTAGGGCGAGGGATCAGCCCTCTCAGAAGCCTAGGTTTCCTCATCCGTTAAATACGAAGGATGGTCTCCATCCCACTACCTTCTCTGAGGGTCAGATGAAAAGGGCTTCGTAGACCACAAGACACTACACAATCAGTAGGGACTGTGACTAGTAAGTAACAAAGGGACCATCTCCAGATCGCCTATTCAATGCTGAGTTACCTGGCAGGGGAG
Source organism: Trichechus manatus latirostris (assembly GCF_000243295.1). Lineage (NCBI taxonomy): Eukaryota > Metazoa > Chordata > Mammalia > Sirenia > Trichechidae > Trichechus > Trichechus manatus. The sequence continues at coordinate 6,527,213 of NW_004444049.1, read as the reverse complement.
AAGCCTTGACCCAGCCCTGTCTTTAGACCCCAGCAGCCAGGGCTGAAGGACCCCCGAGCTGGCCGCTGACTGGGAGATTTCAGAAGGCACAGAGAGCCACAGGTCAGATGAGGAAAACCGTGGGAACGTGGAGGGGATACGGTGGTACCCAGGACTGGCCACACCCGAGAGCACTAGGAAATCACCGAGGGAGGTGGTCTGGGCATTCTTCCAAAGAAGAAGGAAAACTTAAGACCCTCCCAAGAGCCCCAGTCCCTGGAAGCAGTAGGTTTACCCTGTAAGCCCTCACACCCAGAGGACAGGCCCCAGCAGGGTGGGATGGAGACAAAGGCCCTGAGCCCTGTTCTTATTCCAGATCTACTAACTACTTCCAGAAACTCACTGGCTCCCTCTGGCCTCAGTTCCATGCTTGTAAAACGAAGGAGCCCTTGCTTCCTTGTGTGTGTGTGTGTGTGTCTTCTGCCACATCTTTCTCCTGTGGAGCCGCTGGTGGTTTTGAACCACTGACCTTTCAGATAGCAGTCAATCGCTTTAACCACTTCACCACCAGGGCTCCAGGACTTCCCCAGGGAAGACAATTCAAGCTGCCCTCTCCCCAGCCCCCAGCCCAATCATCCTAGGGAAACTCCAAAGTCCCCCACCAAAGTAGGGCATGGCCTCTCCCCCTTATGTCCAGCTGCCCTCCTTCCTCCAGGCTCTAACCAGCTGCTGGCCACCACCCACCACCCACCACCCACCAGGGACTGGAAAGTGCTGCCCGGGAGGGGCCTCCGACGATATGCAAGTTGGCAGGCAGATGCCCAGTCTGGGAGAAGAACCAGGAGAACACACTAGAGAGCACCCTACGGCTCGAAGGGACAACCTGCAGCTGGGATTCTTGGAAGAGGAAGGGGGAGCAGCAAGGCCTGAATTCGGGGAAGCCAGCTGCCCAGTGGCCTGGCCTCTGGGGAATCCCCTGAGCCTGCCTTCTGGGGTGCAGCCTATTCTGGGCAGGAAAGAACAGGCTTCCATTGCAGGCTTCTGAGGGCACCAGAGGAAAGGGGGTACAGGTGGCTAATAGCCCCCCCCTGTGCAATAGCGGGTAGACGCGAGCTATGTGCACACCACGTAAGGCCATCACCAAAATCACATGACAGCAACAAGTCCAGCCCCACAGAGGCTGACACCACTGTGGTGGCTGAATGGAGCCGTGCGCCACCCTCTCGTAAGGAGGGAGAAGCCATCTACCAGCTGATCCCGCAGGGATTCCAGGAGCGGCAAGCTATTCCTGCACAGGACCGAGAGAAAAGACTCTTGGTGGGGACAGAGGGCAGCAGCGCCACCTGGGCTCTCGTGATAAGAAGGCGGCAAGCAGTGCAGCACTCGGGGACCCTCCCTCCTCCCCAGCAGTCCCTGTGGCTGCAAGGGGCCTGGCTCTCCCGCGACGCCCTCGGCCCTCCCCAGCACTCACGGTCATTGCAGACAGGGCCACCGTAGGAAGTCATGGTGCAGTCACAGGTGAAGCCGTCCCACTGCTGCAGGCAGACGCCCTGGTTGGCACAGGACTCTTCGGTGCAGGTGGTGCTGGGGCCTGGAAGAGGCAGGAGGAGGAACACCCCCCGCTCAGCCAAGCCCCCTCCCTCCCCAGGAGGTGCGGAAGCTTTAGGGCCAAGGCCCGGCACTGACCAGGGGTGGGGCTGGGAGGGACTTAAGGACTGCTAGGTTTGGCCTTGGATTATGATAGGAAACCAGGCGAGAGACCACAGGGAGGGCAAGTGAGTCTTCACCCCGCTGTCCCGCTGCCCTGAGAAGGAAGGCCACTTTCCTGGGCAGAGACTACCCTGCCCCGGCCTGTCTCTCTGCAGCTAGCAGGGCCACCCTGAATGGGTCCACCCTCCACTCACCGTCACAGCCCCTCTCCACCTGCCCGATGCGGTGCAGGGCGTCGGCGATGAGGTCTGGGAGGCGCCCGTTGAGGTCCACAGAGGCCAGGCAGCCCTGAAAGCCGTCCCGGGAGGCCACCAGCTTGGGCAGGTTGCTGAACATGTTCTTGCTCAGACCGCCAATGTACAACTCTCCTGCAAGGGGAGCGGGGTCAAAACCCAGGCTTCCCCGTTCCCATCCCGCCCCTAGACTATCAGTTGGCAGGTCCTCCCAGCCTCCCAGGCTCTCGGTATCCCAACCCAGACTCCACTTCCCTCCCAGAGATCCAGCGACCTGCACAGTCCCACCCCCACCCACCTCTTCCTTCTCCACTTTGCCATCTGTCTGCTCCCCTCCCAGAGAAGCCCAGATGCCCGGGGTGGGGGGTGCAGCTGGAGGCGCCTGCCCCGTGCTCTCTCCCACACATTTGATTCCAGTTCCGGCCTGCAATCAGGGCCTTTCATAGATGTGCGGTCCCATCCCCCTACTCCCGCTTCCTCCGCCTAAGTCTCCAGTTCCAGAACTCCAGCAGGTCTCTCCCAGACTCCCCAGTGCTGAGTTCTCTCTTGGGGGTTTCTAAGCCCAGCCCCCAGCAACTAGGGCTTGGCCTGGGGACAATGGAAAGACAATCTCCTGGGGACACCTGATTCCTGTATCACTGCCTAGCCACATGGAGACTAAATCCCTGGACCCCTTGGCCAGTCCACAGCAGAGCTCAGAAAGCCCAGTCTGTTACTGGTCTCAGCCAAGAATCCTGGTCAGTCCCGCTGCCTGGCCACAGCTCAATGCAACGCGAGACGGGCCTGGATGACCCAAGGGTGTGCTGCCACTTTGGATTACCTGTGGCACAGCGCCCCCTTCTGGGAGTAGGGAGAATTCACAGCACTGTGTAATGAGACCAAAACCCGCTGCCTTTGATTCTGACTCATAGCAACCCTACCAAAAGGTTGGCAGTTCAGATCCACCAGCTTCTCCTTGGAAACCCTGTGGGGCAGTTCTATTCTGTCCTATAGGGTCGCTATGAGTCTGAATGGACTCAACGGCAATGGGATGCAACGAGATGGGACCTAGGATCTAGTTTAGTTCCAAAGCTGTCTACTGTCTACTCACTTTGTGACCTCAGGCAAGCCATCTAGCGTCTCTGAACTTGTTTCCACCTCTCTACAAAAGGGAGTGGAGTTAGTGGTCTCTGAGGACCCTCCCAGTTCTGACGGTTTGAGTCACAGTGACACCCAGGGGTCCGTATGGGACAGAGGGTATCTTTGAACATGTGCAAGGAAGTAGCTCACACTGCCCCAGTGGGTGCTGGGGAACACGCAGTCCTCGGCCTCACTCCCGTTCCAATGCCTGGGTCCCTTAGCTCATCCTCCTCGTCCCTGTTCTCAGCCAGTCATTCTGGGGCCAGGTAAATGTGGCCGCCAGTGACTGCTGAAAAGGTGCTGGGGAAACAGGACACTGGTGTGACCCTGAGCCCACCAGGGGAGGCCTGGGGTCCAGAAAGTCCCCAGAGCTAGCCTAGCCAATGCCCAAGATAGATGATCAGCCCCCAGGGACCCCAGCTACTGCTACCCCTCCTCCCTCATCAACTGCCCCCTTCACCCCACCCAATGGAGGCATCTGCCAGGAGGCTACACCCCTTGTTCTCTCTCCAGCTCTCACCCAAGGCAGGCTCCTCAACCTCGGAGTCCAAGGGGTCCCCGGAAGGCCTAGCCTATCTACTCCTAGCTCTAGAGTGAGGCCACCTGGCGCCTGGTGAGAACATTCTGTGGCCAGGCTTCCAGGGTGGAGACAGCAGACTCGCAGGAGAGCTGAGCAGGGGAAAGAGCAATGGGACGCTATGGGCAGAGGCAGATGGAGGATCACAAGAGTGCTGAAGTGTCCCAGGAAGAGACTGGCCTTGCTGGGGTGGAGGGGGTGTCTGAACTAGGACCGGACCTTCTCGGAGGCCCCAGGCCCCACCTTTGAGATCGAGGTTTCGGGCGCCATTGGAGTGCTGCGTGACAGTGCGGGAGTCGATCTTGAGCGTATGTACGTTGCCCGGGTCCCTGGACACCACCACGTTGTGCCACTGGTTGTCATTGACTGGTTTGTCTGAGTTCCCCTTCATCAAGGATGGGCCGTTCCCCAGGTCAAACACGTAGTGGATGTACCTGCCCCACAGTAGGGAGGAGACACTGGGTCAGGCGGGGCCATGCTGGGGGAGGAGCTATGGCAGTCAGGAGTCCTAGGGGCCACAGGAAGAAGGGACAGAGAAGGAGGGCAGCATTCCTGACCCAGTAAGAGAGGGACTCACACCAACAGCAAGAGGACTCTAGTGGGAGGTCCCATCCTGGGGAGAACAAGGGGAGGGAGGCCACAGAGGAGCTGGTGTCTGTGACACGGGCTCAGAGGAGAAGCTGGTCAAGGGGAGAGGTTTATGGGGCGTTGGGGGCCTCTGGAGGCAGGGGCAGAGCTGCCTTCGGGTGGGGTCCTCTAAAGCGAGAAACCACAGAGACAAGACTCTGTCTACTGCCTGTGGAGATGGCAGGAGGCCTGAGCCAGAACAGTGAGCAGAGAATGGCTGCAACTGGAAAGCCCTTGGCAAGGAAGCAACTGGGGAGTCACCAGAGCGGAAGAAGGGGCTGCTTCTTCTCCATCTTGGCTGGTGGTTGGGGAACTGCATCTCAGCCTGTGGTTTGGGGGGATCGGCCATCTCAGCCAGTGGTTGGGGAGCTGTATCTTGGCCAGACGGGGAAGGGGACCACTTCCTTGACAGTGGTACAAGGCCAAGCACCTCACCCTTTGACCAGCTCGATGACAATGAAGTCATTGCCGTTGCCCGAGTTGAACAGGAGAAGCCCATCAGGGGCTGTGGTCTTGAACTGGAAGAAGAGGTGCATTGAAGCATAGGCTTGGAGCGTGGCAAGTGCCAGGTAGCTGCTGCGACTCTTGAAGGTGACAGGGTCTGCCACAATGGCACGCAGGCCAAAGCGAGCGTTCAGCTCGCAGTAGGTGATGTCGCCGTCCTTGCACTGGTCCATGTAGGGCTGGCCGTTGAACACCAGCCCACTCAGGTGCCCGATGAAGTTGGAGGGCACCACAGAGATGAAACGCCGCTCCGTCATGATACCCGTCTCGATGTTGTGGAACTCCAGCCGCGTATGGGCTCCTGCCATCTGTCCTGCTCAGGACAGGAGAAAGAAATGAGGGGTGGCTTTTGGGCACTGACTGCAGGATCATCTGTGGGGCTGGGCCTCAGGGTCCCAGGAGCCTCACCCTCCACCTGAGGGTCCCATGTGAGAAGCATCAGCAGAGATGCCCTCGGGGAGGTGCTAGCAGCAAGCACAACTCCTGGTGACAAGGAGGAGTTGAGGGACTCGTTGAGTCAAGGGCTGACAGGTTTCCAGGGAAATGCTGCCTGGGGGGAGGTGAAATGGCCCCCGGAGCCCAGACCCCCATAATATACCACCCCTTGGGGAGAAATGGCACCGGCGACTTGCCCAGACAGTGCCCCGGGAATGGTAGCCCAGTCAGTGGTCACCAAGAAGAATGGGGCCAAACCCTAGAGATGTGTCCACCTCCCTGGTCTCAGACCACCTACCCTCCACGGTCACATTGTCCACAGACAGCTGCAGGTTCTTGCCACGCCGCACCACCCTCGCCGTGTGCCACTCATTGTCATTGAGCTTGTGCCCCGCAAAGAGCGTCTCGGGGCCTTTACCTGCAGCACCAAGGAGGGAGTGAGCATGCACCTATACGTGTTCATGCAGGGCTTCATGTACCACCCGGGGCAGGCACACAGACAGCCTCATCACTGCACACACGTGTGCATGCGTATGCATCCATACGACCTTATGGCCCATGTCTGCACACAAGTACACACACGTGCGCACGCGGCTTCACTTCACACCTGGAGCACATACGTATTCAGAACTTGTACACACCTAGTCATACACATAGACACACTTGGCACTCCCACTCCACACGACCTCATTGGGTGCCATTCACCTAGAATATGATGTGAATGGGGCCACCTGGAGTTGCACACTGAGGCCCTGCACGCTGACACTCACACATTCCCCAAGACTTCTAAGGCCCTCCACTGTGGTAGCCAGCAGCTAAACTCTCAGCATATACGCACAGACTTCAAACTTTAAGACTGCACAGAGCCTTACTGTGCACCCAAGTCTAAAGTAAAACATACGTATCTTTCAAATGTTGCTGAACTTTTCAATGCTCCCAGATCATCCCTGGGACCCTTGATGCTTATTCTAGCTGGGGTGGAAGCAGGGGCAGATTACCCAATGGGCAAAATAAGCACAGTGCTTACGTTGCTTACCAGGTCATCTGTAGTGAACAATTTCACATTTTTCCACCACATCAAAGATTCCGCTTCTAGGTATGGCTGGCATCTGTCTCTCTCCCAGCCCCACGGCACCTTCCTACAGAATCAAAGCCTCTTTTCAAATTTATAATCCCTGACTGGGGCAGATGACCCAGTAAGCAAGGTAAGCACAGGCTTACTTGTACTTACTAATCTATAGTGAACAATTTCACTACAGATGATCACTACAATTTCACTACAATTTACCTTGCCTATTAGATAATATCTGCTCCTGGGGGGACGGTGCTGGCATTAAAGGAGAACTTGGGTGGTGCGAACAGTTAACACGCTCGGCCGCTAGTCAAAAGGTTGGAGGTTCGAGTCCACCCAGAGATGCCTCAGAAGAAAGGCCTGGCAATCTACTTCCAAAAAATCAGCCATTGAAAACCCTATGGAGCACAGTTCTACTCTGACACACATGGGGTCACCATGAGTTGGAATCGACTTGAGGGCAACTGGTACTGGTGGGCCAGCAGGGTTCACATACATGCCCATGACCATGCCACACGCACAAAGAAAGAAGCACCAAGCACACACAGACTTTTCTATATCTGCCTCCCATGCTGGAGGGCTCTCGTGTGCAGCCTCAGGCAAATACACCAGGCAGAAACAGACAGAGCACTGAACCCAGGTACACTCGTATGCTCAGGAATGTCCACTCCCACTCTCCATCTGACCCCTCTGAAAGAACCCCCATTTGACAAAGTCGTCCTCACCCGACACAGGAGCTGTGAAGGGCTGAACTTTGGGGCTCTAAGCTGGCCTCCCGGCCCTCATCTTCTTTCCCATGTGCCTCGCCCGCCCCCTTGTGGCCACCACTGCAGGTGCAGCAGAATATCCCCAGCCCCCTCAAGGCTCCTTCCTGCAATAGGGTGGAGGCACTGTCCTGCTGCAGGTGCTACCTGAGTCTCGATTTCTGCCTCTTCCCCACCCTCCCGCTGACTCGGCATGACAAGGAGTCTGCCTCCCCCTCCCAGTACCCAGTGAGCCTCCTGACCAGGGCCCTCTGCCTCTTGGTCCATTCTGCCATCCACAACCCCATCAATCCCACTCTCAACGCCAGCTTCCCTCCCCCCACCCACTGCCCAACCCACATACAAGCCAGAGATGAAGCCTCCTCCTCCCCCATTACCCCTCCCCAAATCCCAGTGTCCAGCATCCCAGTCCCCTTGGGTCTTTGCAGAAGAGGGAAGCCACTTACTGGGTGCGCAGCCGACACGCAGGCAGTCTGGGGGGGCCATGGGGCGGGCAGAGGGGGAGGGGAGACAAAAGGCAGAACAAGGTTTTTTTTTTTTTTTTTTTTTTTTTACATCCTTCACAGGGAGGGGTGTCTGCAGGCGGGGGTTCCCCCCAGGGCCACTTTCTGGGGACCACGCGTGCCCAGGTGCCCTCTCCCCTTCCTCAGTTGGACCCCTGTCCCTCCTGCCCCCAAAAGGGCTCCAACCCTCCCCAGAGCTGGGAGGCAGGGCAGTTGGGTGATGAGAGAAGGGCTTGTGCCCCCCTTCTTAGAGGGGCCCAGGCCCCTCGTGTCTGAGGGAGATGGGCACCTTGGGGATCCCAGTCGTACAGGGGGTCATGCAGGGCTGAGGGCCTGACCAACCCCCATCTCCCCAGTCTCTGGGGGGGAGATTGGTGGGGAGGCCAGAGTCCCTGCATCCCCTGCTCTGGGACGACTCCCTGCTCAGAGCCCAGGCTGTGACACTTCTAGGCTCTGAGCTAAACGGTGGGGTCCGTCCCAGGGTCCCCTTCCCGTGGCCATACGACTCCCAAAGTCCCAGGGGGCTAGCACCCCCCCTCCAGGAACCTTCCTTCCACCGCTTCCTGTCCTGGAGGATGCCAGGCTGCCACTGAGGGTCGAGCATAGCCCTTCACCCTGAAGAGGGACTAGGGAGGGGCAGAGGCCTCACAGACAGGGCCCCCCAGAATGACTTCTCAGGATGCAAAGTGAGGCGTGCATAAGCAGGCATCCCGAGCAAAGTGCCCAGGCCCTGCCCCAGCCCTGGTATTGCTCTCCTCCCACTCCAGGGTCGAGGGCCCCACGTAGCCACAAAGCACACTGTCTGCTCAGAGCCTGCAGCCCCGGCCCCAGTCCCCCAGCCAGACACATTATCACAAGGGGAGGGGGTCAGCCAGCACTTGTTGAGGGGACAGAGTGCTGGGGTCCTGTGAAGCTCTGGTTTAGGTCTTTGGATGCCTGCATCATTCCATCAGACCCAGACCCCGCCTCAGCCTGAAGGAGAGAGGGGCTGCCTGGGATGGGAGAAAGTTCTGGACTGTGAGGCGGAAAAGCGGGTCCTAATCCCAGTCCTCACACTAACTCACTGTGTGACCTCAGGCAAATCCCTCTGCTCCGAGCCTCAGCTTCCCCTCTGTGAACTGAGGGGCTGAACAAGAGATCCCAGGCTGGCCCTGCCTGCACAGAAGGGCCTCCAGGTCCTCCTTAGCAATATCCTTGGCATCCTGCCCCTCCTCCCAGGACAGGCTCTGCCCACATACCCGGTGGCCCAGGAAGCAAAGGGGGTGGCACCTGGCATCCCCTGGGCCCCTGAAGGTTCCTGTAGTGGAGGTACGCAGAGGCCCCCTGTGACTCGGGGGGCCATGGGCCCCTCGGGCAGTACAGCTGAGTTCCACACGCGTTGTCAACCGCAGCAGAAGAGTGGGGGGAGCAGCCGGGACCCTCGGCCACAGCCTGGCACCAACAGAGGGGCAGAAGAGGCGGAGAAAGGCCAAGGGGCAGACACAGGGGGAAGTCAGAGTCACAGTGAGAGGTAGGAGGTAGAGAGGGTCAGAGAGAAAGGAGGAAGAGAAAAAGTGAGGTCAGCAGGGCGGCGGCGGGAAGGAGAGGGGGGACAGGGAGAGAGGGTGCCAAGCCCTGGAGTCGGGTCACGGGGGCTCTCTCGGGGCCAGCAGAGTCTTCACCAATGAAGGGTCCAAAAAAGAAAAAAGGGGGCTGGGAGGGCTGGCCTATCCCCTGTTGGGAAAGAGGCCCCAGGATCAGAGCTCCATTCTTTGCCCTCCCCAGCAGGGGAGTGCCAGGCTTGGGGAAGTTCACATGTCCGTCTGTCCGGAGAAGAGGTGTTAGCGCCAGGCCCACCCCCTGCAGCAAGTCCACCCTCAGAAGCCTCCTGCTGGTGGGGCTGGAGGAGAGCAGCCAGGAACTGAGAGTGAGTGGGGGAAACTCAGCCTTCTGTACACATGCCGGCCCAGCACACAGTCGGGGAGCCCTAATAATAACCTGCGCCTCGCATGCAGGAAATGGATAGACTGACTGGCCTGCCCAGACCCGCCAACGCCCTGCCGGACACAGACCAGGTCAGGATGCAAATGGGTGATGGGACAGGTGGGAGAAGGTAATCCCCACAAAGGAAAATCAAGGAAGTGAACGCAGCCTTCTGGTCCCCTCCTGCCCGGATGGAGGATTGGAGACCAAGGCTCTAGCAAGGCCAGTGTCAAGAGCCCACCGACTGGCGTCTCATCTTGGGAGGGACAGCAGAGTGGCGGGCACAACTGGTGCAGCCTTCGTTCAGGGCCAGCCTATGGGAGGAACTCAGGAACTCCTGAAAGAACCTATGGCCTCAGGCAGGAAGCGCTCTCCTTCAATGGCCCCAGGGATTAAAAGGCTTTGAAGGGCAGCCTGGCTTTAAACGAAGGAGGGTTAGACCCGCTCTGTGTTGCTCAAGAGGGCAGAGCTAGGCCCACAAGTGGGGATTTCAGAAGGGTAGGTTGACCATCTCAGAGGTGGGCGCTCCTGGTGCTGGGAGACACCCCGGCCGGCGGGCGAGTCCCTCTGGGGCAGACTGAATGGTGTGACCCCAAAGGGCCCCTCCAGCTTGGTGATTCCCTCATTACAGTGCACCCTCCACCCTCGCTCAGAGCTGGGGCTGTGTGGGCACAGGTGGTGGGGGCACTCCAGGGACGAGGGGAAGAGGCCTCAGAGGCCACACCCCAGGCAGAAGGCAGGGACCCAGGCCACACTGGAACAGGGGAAAGAACCCAGGGGACACTACCGTCTTCTAGGGACAGAGGTCAACTGCCCTGCTCAGGGGAGAGCAGAGGACTCCGGGAGCTGGCTCGGGGCTGCCGTGCGGTGGAGGCTTGAAGCGGGGCAGGAGGCCCAATCCAGTCTTGCTGCAGTCCTCTGCCTGGCAAGAGGCAGCAGCGCCTCTGGCCTCCTCAGGCCTAGCAAATAACCCATCTCCTGAGGCTGGCACTGAGGGCCTCCTCCCAGCGCCCGCCAAGTCGTCACCACAGCCTCAGGGCCCTCTTCAGTACAGGGCCCAGCACTGAGCCTGCATCATTAGCTGCACCTGACTAGCTGCAACGCTGCCTCCGCTAAGTCTGGCCTCCCTCCTAGAGGATGAGACCAAAGGCCAGAGCCCAGGCGGCATCAGGCTCCCCTCGATTCCCCAGCAGCGAGTCCAGCCCAGGCCAAGGGCTTTGGTGGTGCCTGTCTGTGAGGCCCTGCAGGCCCTGGGTCGTGAACAGGACAGGGACCGGACTCCCTCAGGCCTGGCTCTAAGCCAGTACAGAGAGGCTGGGTGGGTCTCTAAGCATGTGTCTTGCATCTGTGTAATGTCTTCACACCCATGATTCCATCGAAGCCTCAAAACCACATGGAAAGGAGCAGAATGAGAATTCTTATCCCCATTTTACAGGTAAGAAAGCAGAGGCTCAGAGAAGGGAAATGACTTACCCAGCAGTCGAGACACCAGGGCTAGAACCCAGATCTTCTGGCTCTGAGCCCAGTGCTCTTCCCATTACAGCCTGAGGCTACGTGGCTGGGTGCGGACCACCTATGTGTCTGCAGGTACCTACATCAGTCGGGCTCCATGGATGGTTTTTCATGGGCTATATTCGAGACGGCATCTCAGCACATACAGCTTTGTGGCAGGGCGGGGGCACAACCAGGGTGGGAGAGGGGCCAGAGGACAGTCCTGCTGCTTGGCAGTCTGGGAAGCCTGTTCTTAACATGACCAGGCCTGCCAGGAGGGCCGCCTTGTTCTTGAAGTACTTGTGTGGCATGGACGGAAAAGCATGCCCAAGGGGAGGAGAGAGAAGACTCTAAGAGTGGAAAGGCCCAAGGTCCCACCAGATACTTTTCCTGGCCAAGGACTCTCCTCCTGTCTAATTTAGAGAAACACAACCTTTTTCCTAAGGCAGTCCAAGGAAGAAAGAAGCCATCTGCCTCCTAGAGCCTTCCCTGCAAGGAGGAGGACGGGATTCTCCCTGCTGTCTCCCACCAGCACACCGAGCCACGCGCTCGGCCCCAGAAGGGGGCAGGTCTCAGGCTGGGCACAGGACCACTCGTGAGGTCCTGGGCTGGTCCCTCCATTTATGATGGTCTCCAGGATGCAAGGGGGTGTTGGGCAGTCCTCTGGAGGGTTGGCCAAGGGGTGTTTCCTAACTTGCTCTCCCCAGCAGAGCTGCCCCCCGCCCACCATCCACTGTCCACGGGCTGTGATCATGGACAGAAGCAGGAACACCTCAGGGAAACTTCCACTGAGGCCCGCCCACCTGCACACCTCCCCCCTCTCCAGCCTCAGTCACTCTTGGCAAATCCTCGTCCTGAGAGTACAAAGGCCAAATGGCCAAAAGGGGGAAAGGAAAGGACAGTATAAGTTTATTAATGAAGTAACTGGCCCCCAAAAGGCCCTGATCTGGCCCAAAATGCCCCAGAAGCCAATGTTAGGATGAGACTCTAGATAAATAGTTAAAGGCTCAAAGCTCTGTCTTCTCTCCAACGAGGATTCTAATCTTCTCAGAAGAGACTGATGTCTCGTCTGGTCCAGGACACAAGAGGTGCTACATTTATATAAGCTTAGAGAGGCCCGGCTGAGATGGACTGATGTGACCCCAGCCTGGACAGCAGAGGACCACCACTCCCGGGGTTCCCCTGGAGCAAAACGCTTCACAAGGTGGGGACTTTGTCTTATTCGCTGCTGCACCCCTGGGGTTCAGAACCTACCTGGCACTCATAAGGTGCCCCATAAACACTGGCTGAATAAGTGAGTCTGCTGCTTTCCTCTCGTCCCTGAGCATGAGGACTGAAGCCCACGAGCAAGCCAATAGGTCTCACCGTCCTGCCCCACGGGCACCCCGGGACCACTAGTGAAGCAGCGCTGAGGCTCTCTCTCACACATGGGCACAGGCAGAGAAGAGTGCCATCTAATGGCGAGAGTCAGCAGCCTGGCTCTGTTCCAGGACACCGCAAAGGGGGTCACGGGAAAAGCACTCAACTTTAAGACGGAAGTCCAGGGTTGTCATCTCCCCGCCATCACTAGCTTCGTGATGTTGCACGCGTGAGTATATGAATTTCCTAACCTATAAAACAGGAGGGTAATGTCTATGTAAGGAGCCCCAGTAGCGCAGTGGTTAAGCGCTCGGCTGCTAATCAAAAGGTTGGAGGTTCCAACCCACCACTTCCACAGTAACCCTATAGGATAGAGTAGACCCCTACGGGGAAGTTCTGCTCTGTCCTACAGGGTCACTATAAGTCAGAATTGACTCACCGGCAATGGGTTGGGTTTTAACACCTACGTGGTGTCTTCACAGGTCCCTGGGTGGCACAAAGGTCTGTGCTTGGCTGCTAATCAAAAGGTTGGTGGTTCGAACCCACCCAGCAGCACCACAGAACAAAGGCCTGGTGATCTGCTTCCATAATGATTACAGCCAAGAAAACTCTATGGAGCTCAATTCTGCTCTGAAGCATGTGGGGTCACCATGTGCCAGAATTGACTCAATGGCAGTGGGTTTGGTTTGTGTGTGTGTGTCTTCCTGGGTCAGCTATATGACTCAAATGTGGATGCACAGCGCTAGCTAAAGGGAAGGGGCTGTGTAGCTGTAGTTCGTGTACCCGAGCACCTACACACAGACCCAGACCTAGAGATGACTCTGCACAGGTGGGGCAGACGAGGGCGGCTGATGCAGGCTTCTCCTCATCTCGGCATCTGCCGCTGCCCTGAGCTCAGGCTTGGCACTCAGGGGGCGTCCGTGAGCACTGCCCCAATGAATAAGCCAAGGAATGAGCAAGCGGGTGAGCACACAACCAAGAATGAATTGTGTCAGCATGCATGTGTGCAGGCCGGGTGCTGCCGAGGTGCCACGTGTGTGCCCTGGGAGGACAGCTGGCACACCCTGGGCACACTCAGGCAGACGGTGTGGCCGCCCTCTGGGTCTCCACCACTCAGTGTTGTCAGGCCGGGAGCATCTCCCTACGCTGCGCACCCTCCCCCGGGGGACAGAGCTTGCAGGGCTCCGGCCCAGGCTGGCACCTCCCACCTCCAAACCCTGCCGAGGGCACCTCTCACCGGTGTCCCCACCAGCTTCTCCAGACAGAGGGGGTGGTCAGAGCCAGGCCAGGGAGGGCTAGGAGGTGCGGGCAGGGCGGTCACCGGGTCAGGTGGTCACTGGGGTGGATGGTTACCGAGGTTGACCGTGAGCTTCATCTGCCCCCCGTCCAGCTCGAGGCGCAGGGTGTCGGCGGACTCCCGGGAGGTGGTGGCCATCATGAGTCCATAGGCCCGCTGGGACATGAAGCGCAGAGACACGTCCTCCGCTTCCGTGTGCATGGCATTAGGTAGCATGATCTTCATGTACATGGAACCATCGTAGCTCAGGACCGTGGCCTCTGCCCCAGGGGTAGGGGGGCAGGGGAGGGGTGGGGAGGCAAAGGCCAGTGGAGGGAGAGAGAAGACGGAGAGATCGTTACAAGGAGGACAAGCCCAGGGCTGGCCTACGAGAGGCACCCTGAGGAACGGGGCACAGGGACGGAAAACGGGGTTCACCCTGAGAAGGAGGGGCAGGGTGTGGGGAGTGGGGGCCCCGGGATACGGAGGAGCCTTACCTCTCTCGCAGACCCGCCCCAGGAAGCCGGTCCCGATGCAGTCGCAGACGAAGCGGTTCCAGCCCTCTCGGCAGACGCCCCCGTTGCGGCAGGGGGCGGAGGCACACTGCTTCAGTGTCTCCCGGGAGCAAAAGGGCACAACGCCCACTGCGCCCTGTGCCTCCGCCAGGCCCCGGAGGTCTCGGCTACGCCCGTCTATGAAGAGGTCGCGCACGCAGCCCACGTAGCCAGCCCGGAGCGCCGCCGTCCACACCTCCGGGGGCAGGGGCAGGTCCACCCGCCCCCCGTCTGGGAGACCGCCCAGGTACAGCTCGCTCTCCAGGTCCAGAATCTCGCTTTCCCCACTGGCCAAGAAGGGTGTGCTGCGGCTGTTCACCGAGATGGAGCCTGGGGGTGATGAGAGAGGGGGCCTCAGTGGGAAGGCGGGTCTCAGAGGCGTCACAGGTCATGGAGGGGACGCCCTGACTCTGCCAGAATCCACCGTCCCACCCCTGCACCCACCACAGCCTGAGGGGGCCGAGCAGCAGCCCAGAGCCGGAAGCTCAGCCCCAGGCACCGCTTGACAAAAAGATCCCCAAATCCAGGCACTTGCGTGACTACTCAGCCCAGCGAGTCCTCAGAGCTTGTGCAGAAAACGGACACACTAAAAGAGCTGGAACATTCCCTGGGTCACGACCCCAGCCAGCCCTTTAGACCAGGAACCAGAAGCAGAGAGCCTAAGGAGCTGAAAGGGTTGAATCCAAAGTTGTCGTTTTCCCACTAACGTGTACTCAGCTTTTCTTACTGTATGCCGGGCGTGTGAAAAAATAACAGCTGCCACCAATTCAAGTGGATTCCGGCTCCTGACGACCCGTGTGTATCAGAGCAGGACTGTGTGCCATAGGGTTTTCAATGGCTGTTTTTTTTTCCAGAAAGATTGCCAGGCCTTTCTTCTGAGGCACCTCCGGGTGGACTTGAACCTTCAGCCTTTTGGTTAGTAGCTGAGTGCATTAACCGTTTGCACCACCTGGGGACTCCACTTAAGTCTCAGGATGACCCAATGAAATTGGTCCTTTAAGATCCCATTTTGAAATAAATGGGAGACAAGGCTTAGAGAGACGGTTAGCCTGGTGTGGGTACTGTGCAGAGTCAAAGTCTGACCCAGGCGGCAAGACCTCAGCGCCTACACCCCAGCCGTCTGCCCCACGGCCCCAGCCCTTAAGCCTGCTCTCGTGGCTGGCGGACAAGATAGGCAGGCAGACCAGCTCCTGGAGCCTGTGAGACAGGATGTGACCAGAAGGAGGAGGCCAGGCAAGCAGTTTTGAGTTGGAAAAGTTTCTGGAAAGAGGTTAATGATCTTAGACAAAAGATTTGGGGCCAGATGGGAGTTTCAAAGGCTTTACTGAGATTTTAAGAAATAGAAACCTATAAACTAGAAATAATCTTTATTGTTTGTAGCTTTTATTCCATATATTTTCCTTTCTCATAACACATTATGGATAACATTGCAAACAATCGGAATTCTAGAACACTTAATGGTGCTCATGAGGAACCTGTACTTAGACCAAGAGGTAGTCGTTCGAACAGAACAAGGGGATACTGTGTGGTTTAAAGTCAGGAAAGGTGTGTGTCAGGGTTGTATCCTCTCACCATACTTATTCAATCTGTATGCTGAGCAAATAATCCAAGAAGCTAGGCTATATGAAGAAGAATGCGGCATCAGGATTGGAGGAAGACTCATAACCTGTGATATGCAGATGACACAACCTCGCCTGCTGAAAGGGAAGAGGACTTGAAGCACTTACTGATGAAGCTCAAAGACCACAGCCTTCAGTATGGATTACACCTCAACATAAAGAAAACAGAAGTCCTCACAACTGGACCACTAAGCAACATCACGATAAATGGAGAAAAGACTGAAGTTGTCAAGGATTTCATTTTACTTGGATCCACAATCAACACTCATGGAAGCAGCAGTCAAGAAATCCAACGACACACTGCATTGGGCAAATGTGCTGCAAAAGACCTCTTGAAAGTATTAAAAAGCAAAGATGTCACTTTGAGGACTAAGGTGCGCCTGATCCAAGCCATGGTGTTTTCAATCACCTCATATGCATGTGAAAGCTGGACAATGAATAAGGAAGACCGAAGAAGAATTAATACCTCTGAATTATGGTGTTGGCAAAAAATACAGAATATACCATGGATTGCCAAAAGAACGAACAAATCTGTCTTGAAAGAAGTACAGCCAGAATGCTCCTTAGAAATGAGGATGGCAAGACTTCATCTCACATACTTTGGACATAGTATCAGGAGGGACCAGTCCCTGGAGAAGGACATCATGCTTGGTAAAGCAGTGGGTCGGCGAAAAAGAGGAAGACCCTCAACGAGGTGGACTGACACGGTGGCTGCAATAACGGGCTCAAGCATAACAATGATCATGAGGATGGTGCAGGACCGGGCAGTATTTCATTTTGTTGTATATGGGGTTGCTGTAAGTTGCAACTGACTCAATAGCACCTAACAACAACTCCTTTCTTAAGTTTGGAAGAAATCTTTAAAAAAAAAAAAAAAAAGCATAAGTCAGCCTATCTCAGTGGAGTTAAAGAGTGGCCAGGAGAGTTTTGGTCGGTATTATGCCTGAGTTTGACAGGGATCTTTGGGGAGGGGGGTGGCAGTAGGAGATCAGAGCGGCAGCACAGGGTGGCGAAATAAAGGGCAGAAGCAGGTTCTCTTCTACACACATGGCTCCTTATTTGAGGGTGCGTGTCTCTGCTCAAAACCATATCTGAATCAGAGAAGCTGCTCTCCTGTGCCACATTTTAATAACACAGCCCCTAACTTGTTCTCTCTCGACAACATGTCAGATGCCCCAGCGTCCTGCTACTAAACCCACTCCCCAGGGCTGAGGACCCACTCCCCCTGGCAGGCCCCCAAACCTGGACCACCTGGTCACCCCCACCTCCATGTGTAGCCAGAGTCACCAGATGCCTGTTCTGCCCCCCCCAATCCCCACTTCTGGGCCTCCTGACACCACCACCACCCACCTGGACTCTCAGAAAATGTGAACTGAACTGAATGTTGGAGAAGGAGAGGAAGGGAAAGAAAGAGATGGGAAAGGGGGTGTATAATGGAGAGTCAGAGTTCCTGAGCGGAGCAAACGGTTAACTAAAAGGTTGGTGGTTCGAATCCACCCAAAGACTTCTCAGAAGAAAGGCCTGGTGATCTATTTCTGTAGGATTATAGCCATTGAAAGAAAACCCTATGGAGCACGGTTCTACTCTGCACACACAGTCACCATGAGTTGGAATTGACTCGATGGCAACTGGTTTGGTTTTGGTTTCAATGGAGAGTCAGTGAGAGGAAATTAAAGTGGAGTACGGCCTCTGTTCCAAGGTCATTTGAAAGCATGGAAAAAGTCAAAGAGAGCCTTGTTGGAATGAATCCCACATCTGCGTGTGTGCACACATGAATGTGGGCCACCGAAGATGTCTAGGGCTCATCAGGACAGTGATTCAAGAATCAGCCAGATGTGGTGTCCAGGCGCGAGATCTGCGTGAGGCTAACAAGGCCAGTCCCTGAAGGCAAAGAGGAGTGGAAGGCAAGGCTGGGCAAATTTTTCCACCCTGGAGCGCCACCATCACCTGTGTGGAAGTCCTGGACAACAGTGGGCGTTTGTGAGGACCCACCGGTGCCACCATGAGACAAACCGGGGACGAACCATTTAACATAAAGTCCAGGAAGCAGCAGCAAGCCCATGAGAAGCTGAGGCTTCCGAGAGCCACAGTCACCCCACCCAGATTTGCAGGCCCCGCGTGGTGACCGCTGGGGGTGGGGGCATGCAGTTCTCACAGACACTGATAAACGCTTACAATGGATGATGTGTCAGGTCTCATCTGTATCAATTCTCTCTTTCTTGGATAATTCTCTCATGTTCAACAAGATGGAAAAGAGTAAAGAGGAGAGCATTGGGAGGCAGAGAACAAGAAGGGGATCGGAAAGGGAAGGGCGGAGGACAGGGAGGACAGAACCAGTAGAAGATTCCAGAAAGAGCATGCCCGCCCCAGCTCTCTGAGCTGCGGCGTTATGGCTCTTCGAGCCCTCCTCGCCAGGTGGGGGTGCTGTTCACTGCCCCCTCCCCCCAGAAGATGAGCTGCTTGACAGTCAAGACTGGCTAGTTCACTGCCAACTGTATCCCCAGCACCTTGGACAGTGCCTGGCGCCTAGTAGGTGCTCGATACACATTCCTTGAGTGAGTTAATAAAAGGCAGTTTAATCAATCTAGATAGAAGGGAGACATGATTGGGAAGGTTTTTTCTTTTTTTTTAAGAAGAATGGGATATCTACTGTTACTATGCTAATGATTTTACAGGTGTTCTCTTATTTTCTCCTCTTGATGACTGTTACGGATTGAATTGTGTCCCCTAAAAATATGTGTCAACTTGGCGAGGCCATGATTCCCAGTATTGTATGGTTGTCCACCGTTTTGTGATCTGATGTGATTATCCTATGTGTTGTAAATCCTAACCTCTATGATGTTAATGAGGCAGGATTAGAGGCAGTTATGTTAATGAGGCAGGACTCAATCTATAGGATTAGGTTGTATCTTGAGTCAATCTCTTTCAAGATATAAAAAAGAGAATCAAGCAGAGAGGAGGCGGACCTCATTACCACCAAGCAAGAAGAGACAGGAACGCTAGGAGCCCTAGTATACGGCATAAACACAATACGAACCATAAGTAACAATGCACAAGCACCACAAGAGAGACTAGATAAATGGGAGCTCCTAAAAAAAAAAGAAGAGACAGGAGCAGAGTGCATCCTTTGGACCTGGGGTCCCTGCGATGAGAAGATCCTAGACCCAGGAGAAGACTGATAACAAGGACTTTCCCCTAGAGCCAATGGAGAGAGAAAGCCTTCCCCTGGAGCTGGCACCCTGAATTTGGACTTCTAGCCTCCTAAACTGTGAGAGAATAAATTTCTCTTTGTTAAAACCATCCACTTGCGCTACTTCTATTATAGCAGCACTAGATAACTAAGAAAATGACCCTTGTGTAATTATTCCTTTTATAAATAAGGAAACCAAGGCTCCAAGGAGTTAAGTAATGTGCCTAAAGTCACTCACCCAGTAAGTGGGAGAGCTGAGGTGTGACCCCAGGGTTGACTGAGTCCCCACACTGTGCTCCTTCCACCCGTGCACCATGATGGAAGGGAGGAACTGGGAGGACTAGGCGAGTGGGGAGGAGGAATGGCAGGGGAGGAGCCCTGGGAAGGAGGCAGAAGAGAAGACCAGCTGAGAAGACCCAGAGAGGGCATCAGGGCAGGTGGAGAGGAGTGGTCAGGGGACAGGGGAAGGGCCCAGAGGCCCCCTGACCTTTGCGCCCGTCCCTCTGGAAGTCCACGTGGCACCACTCGCCATCGTTGACCTTGCGGCTGGATGCCCGCAGCTTGATGCCCCCAGAGCCCATGTCCAGCAGAAGATAGAGGTAGCCGTCCAACAACTCCATGGCAAAGTAGTCGGCCCGCTGGGCAGAGCTGTGGCTACCAGCCCCGGCCCCGGCCCGCCGGCCCTGGCTGAAGAGCAGCAGCCCATTGGGCTCGGTGGTACGGAAGTCCAGGGAGATAGAGCCAGTGCGCTTGGCACTCCAGCGGGGCAGCGCGACAAAGGCCTCAGGACTCTCAAAGGTCACTGGGTCCAGGGCAGCCACATCCTCACAGCGGAATGACAGGTCCCCTTGCAGTTTCATCTTGGGGTCCCCTTCCTTTGCCAGGCGGGAGAGTTCCAGCTTGAAGTCATTGTTCTTATAGACCACCTGTGGGGAGGGGTAGGTCAGGGCTACAGAAGCGAAAGCAGCAGCCAGTCACCATGGAACCCTGCCACCCATCCCTGGTGGCCCCTTTTCAGTGCCACCAGACCACGTGGCTTGGGCCTCTGTTCTAGAACTTCACACACAGGACACGAACAAGCATTTCCCTTGTCCTTGCCCCATTTACTTTCTCCGTCCTGTCTCCTGGCCCGCACTAGCATGGCGGCTCACCTGGTGGGCTCTCCAAGCCTGCTGAATTGCAGGTGAGCACCACTCACATCTGTTTAACGTTTCCTAGTTGACAAAGTGTTTTCACTTACACTCTCTCATCTGCTCCTCATCACAGCCGTAAGAGGCAGGTACTGACCACTCACTCATTTACAGATGAGGAAACTATGAGTCAGACAGGTCAAGTGACTTGGCCAAGGTCACAAAGTTAATGAGTGGAGGAGCCAGGACTCAAGCACAGGTCTTTAGTCTTCATGTCCCACATTCTTGCCTCTGAACCACAGCTGCCTTCGAGGGCCCTCTGAGAGTATAGAGGCTTCCAAAGCTCCTGGGAAAGGAGAGGGCAGAAGCCTCTTGATCGAGTCAATCAATAGGCCCTACGTTTTGAAGAGGGGGGCTCCCCCACCACGGACTTGGAAGGAAGAGAGGACCTAGGCAGCTGGCCAGGTCGGACTATATCACACTGAAGATAGGGGTCAAAGGGTGCCTGGGCTGACGCCAGCCTCTCCCCAGCCCTACTCACATCCTTGAGGCAGCCCATGAAGTTGTTGCTCACGGGTGAGCCCGGCAGGTCAGCTGTGTTGGGGCTGCCCCCGATGTAGAAGAAGTCATCAGAGCCCAGCATGGTGTAATCCTCCTGTGTGTAGCCTGTGGTGGTCAGGATCCCGTCCACCGAGATGGTCACCTGCCGAGCCCAGGTAGGGAGGGGACAGACAAGGAGACAACCGGCATCAACTCCCTAGGAAGAGCCACAGGCTGGGCAAGGTAGGGGCCAGGGGGCAGTGGGGGAGGGGGACCCCCCATTTTTATGTCTGCTTGTCTCAGAGGAGGAACAGTGGGGAAGACAGGAGAGGAAGAAGAGGAAGCAGCACAAGATTTGATGGTTGCAGGGTGAGCTAAGGCCTCCCTTGGGTCCCCAGCTCAGCAGGCAGAGGCCGGAAGGGCACTTGAAGACCTCACCATGAAGAGGGCCAAGAAGTGGTTCTTGGAAGTCCCTCTGAATGGGAGTAGGGACCCCAGGACAAGGCCCTATTTTAGGGGGATGCAACAGCACCTTCACTTCTCTCCTCCTGAAGGCACTCTGGCCCCATGTGATTTCAGGGCTTCTCTCCCAAATGAGGCAGGGAGCACCAGTTCCCCTTGGGTCTCTGACTACACTGATCTATAGCTCTCCCTTTGGGGCACTGAGGGGTTCTCTCGGTCACAGCCCAGTAGGAAGATGGAAGACCACAGGGCCATGGGGAACAAGAACTCAGACTTTCCAGGGAGGTCTTCGAACTTCAGGAGGTTGCATACCACCCCTCAGGGCTGGCTCCCACCACTATCCACTTCTCCTGGCCCCTTTCTGAGTCTGGCTCCTTACTCCTCAGGTCCCCTATATTCAGGTCACTCTCTTGCCTCCAACGGAGATGGCAGCCCTTTACCTATTCATCAGCATAGCCTTTCTGCATATCTAATTGTTTTCCCTACCGTCACCACCATGGTTACTGTAGAGTCAGGGCCAGGCTAGGGAACCGAGGGCACAGTGCTAACTTCATGAATACCTTGACCATGGGCTGGAAATTCAGATAAGAAAGCAAGGTGGGTAGGGATGGAGGAGTACCTGGTGTTCCAAAGAGGTGAGATGGACTCAGCAGTGGCCTGGGGAGGCAGAAGTGACCTTGGGGAGAGCGACAAGTACAGGGAACTCTCTGACACCATCCCCTCCCAGGCAAATGCCCACCTAGGCCCTGAAAAAGGCTCCAAACACCCAGCAAGGCTGTGGGGATGAGCCATGGGCTGTGGGACCATGAGCCCCCACTCTTCAGACCGGGAAACGGGGCAGGATGAGCAGGAAGCTGACTCGTGGTCACCCAGTACTGCCTTCCACAGGCCACGGCTCACTCCCATCCCTGATCCCCAACAGGCTTCAGCACCCCTTTTTGGGAAAAACCTGGAGATTGGGGCCTTCTAATCCCTTCCTGTGATGTCCCCACCCACACCAGTCCATACGCACACGCCACCTGCCATCTTCCAGCACCTGGGCTCCATCTCCAGGGTTCCACTGTTGCTGCGGGTTGGGGTGGCTCTAGGGGTCAGGGGAGGAAGTCCTGAGGGACATGGGCAGGACTGAGGCAAGGGAGAGCATCCCCCCTGCCAAGGGTCCCGAGGTCCCTCTTGTGCTTGGCTGGAGCCTCATGCGCGAGCGGGCTGAGGCTGAGCAGAGTGGGGACCGAAGGGCTACCTCCTGGGAACCATCAAACCTTGTGCTGAGGGGAACTTGGTTCAAGGGCAGAGGTGAAGTGGTGTCTTTGTGGAAGGGGCAGTTTGAAAGCTCTTGAATCTTGTTTTGAAAGGAGGGATTATTGTTTATTTCTTCTTCCCTCCACCCCACCCCGAGGCTGGGTGGTGGAGATCTGGGTAGAAAAGGGATGGGTCAAAGTATTAGTCACAAAAACATGCAAATGAGATCAGAACGGGCAGAGAGGGGCTGGAGGAAGGGAAGAAGGAGGCCAGGATGAGGGAATGAGGAGAAGACAGGGAGGGTGACAGGGTGGAGGGGACTCTCTGGGGTGAATTCCCATCACCCCTCCCCTCCTGATGCTGACCTGAGATCTCAGGAGCTGGGGTGCTAGTTATTTCCTGAGCTCAAGTCTTGTCACCCCAACCCGATGGTTGGCTCCTGGAGGGCAGGCACCCAGTCTGGCATGTCCCTGTAACCCTACTAGCCCCAGCACAGCCAGGGGACACAGCTCGTGGTCATTAGAGGTGATCCAGGGCCACCCTTCCCCTCTCACTGCCCTGGAGTCTCTGAGCCTCTGTGGCCAGAAGCCCCCAGCCCTCAGGAGGGCTCTGTTCTGTGCACCCCGCCTCTCTGCAGGGGGAAGGTCACTCCCAGCTCCAAAGCTCCCCAGAGACGGTGTCCTCTTCTGGCCTCCGCCAGGTAAGCTCCACCTTCTACCCCACCTTGCCCCCCGCTGTGCCCTCTCACCTGGGCCAACTTCCTCATCCTCACAGCTGTCTTCATCCCTTGCCACTTGGCCAGGCCCCCCTCCCTTTGCCCTCTCAGAGTTAGAATGACCTGACTTGGGGTGGGGGCTCCTCAACTCCCCCCCAGACCAGGCACAAATCTGACCTTGCCCCCAAAGGCTTTTACAAAGACTCCCACGTGGCTCCCCCTGCTGGAGAAGGGCTGCCCTGCTGAACCATTCCTGGCCTTAATCACCCTCTTACCTGCCCCCCAAATTCACAACCATTGTTTTAGAGAGAGCCCTGGTCCAGGGGGTGGGGGGGAGAGGGTAGCAGGAGGCGGGGTAACGAAGGAGGTGCACGGAGGAAGGGGAGTCAGACCGGTGGGAGGAGAGGGAGAGAGGGGAGACGGGTACTACGTGGAAAGGAAGCCAAGAGTCCAGGGATGGAGGGAGGTCTCTGGGGAAGGCAAGGAGGGAAATGACTCAGATTAGTAAAACCCGACTGTTCCCCCAGACAAATCAAAGTCCAGACACAAAAATGGCAGGTTCGTTAGTAGAAGCAGGAAACGAGGGAATCGTTCCCCCGTCCCCCTCCAACCCAGGGGTTCGTGATGCCCCTGCCCCCCAACCCCCCCGCGCAGCTTCTGGAAAGGGCGGGGCCGGCGGGGGAGGAGGAAGGGGAGGAGGCCATGCAGACACAGAGCAGCTAGGACACGTGCGGGTTAGAGGAGCAGGGTTGGGGGCCAGGCCAGCAGGGGAGGAAGAAGAAGCAGCCGCACGCAGGGGCGAGGCAGGGAGAGGCATGCCAGGAGGGGGTGACAGGGCGGAGCAGAGATGGAGGCCAAGAGAGCCGGGGGCCCAAGGGGGGCGCTTCCTTCCAACAGAGGAGAGAGGAGCCCCCAGTTGGACAGGGACATCTCTGGGATAGAAAAGGAAGGAACTTCAGACTCTGACCTTCCTCACAGAGGGTGACCCCCACGCTCACTCCAACCACCTATTGCCATGGATCACCAGCCCAGACACGCTGCACACGCTCAAATGCTGCCACACCCGGGGGACCAGGGCCTCTGACGGTGCCTGGACTCTCTCACTTCCAAACAGCATCCTTTCTGTTATCAGGACCACGGCTAGAGCCCAAGACACAGCAGACCCTGCGCCCAGCAGACCCTACACCTAACCCCTGCTGAGCCCGCAACACAGACAAGCAAGCTCCATGTGGGTGCCATGTCCAGCGAGAGGAACGAACACTGCGGCTTCGGGCCTGGGAGTCCCGTGCTGCCAAGCAAAAGGGGAAAGAGCTCAGAACAGCAGAGCCCACCGCCCAGGCTCCGCTCCGCTCCGCTCCTCGAGGGCAGGGCCAGTGGCTAGAGGTGGCCGGAAAGGGCAGCCTGCAGCTGGGTGGGCTCTCGGTGCCCCCTGCCTGCCCCACCTCTCTCCTGCTCTGCTCTGCTCCCCTCGCCTTTGGCAGTGAAACCAGGTCCTGACCACAAACAGCCCCACATGGCAACCCATGCCCAGATGCCCAAGAAAAAGGCTGTACCCCTCTGGCAGTGCCTGGAGCCTTTCTCAGTTCCCTGCTATGGTCACTGGGTCACTGGCCTCCTTGGGAGAGGAACTTATTCAGGGGAGGATAAGATTGAGGTCGGGCGTTTCTAACTTGTGGCAAGCTGGATGGGCTTTGGGATTCATGAAGCCCTTGACGTTGAATGCAAAACGGCATCAATGGGCATTTTTTTCCCGGTGAGAGTCCATTGCTGTCATCAAATTCTCCAAGGGATCCATAAGCCCAAAGCAGCTAAGGACAGCTAGTTAAGGAGGAAGCTCCTGGCATCTCCTTAGGATTGAGGTGGGGTGGGAGGGGGTGGAGAAAGAGGGGAATTGAAGGTCTTCAAAGCTGAGTAAGGTAATGCAGTCCTGCTAAGTTTTTAGGTTAGCCACCTGTTTGGTGTGGGGGAGAGAAGCTAAAGAGAGAGAGATGACAGTGGCGTCACTAGGGTTGGTGTCACCCCCCATGAAACTCCTCCTGTACCAGACCATACAGAATCCTCAGTAATGTTTACTATCAATTATAATCATAGGATAATATGTGATAAATGTAGTTGTAAATTGCTTGAATGTGATATTTCTTACATTATATGAATACTAACAACAAAATTGTTTTGTGAAATCTTTCTACATTGATTTACAACATTGTTAGTAACTGAGTAGAAGCCTTTTTTTTATTTTTCTTCTTCTTTTCCTTTAATTACTACTTCATTCTCAAAAAGAAAATTTATTGACATAGGTTCACAGATATTAATTACCACAATATCGTAGCTAAACACCAAAAAATTTGACAGAATCAGTGACTATAAAAACACCAACAGTAATGAAAAAACAGTGCATGCTTATATCGCGTGCCGACGAAACCACGTGGTTCAAAGCATCATTGTAACTGGATAATAATGACAGCTCTGACCCAGCCACATTATATAGAGTTTTAGCCTTGTAGGGATATTGATACACGTAAGCTGGGCTTACGAAAAATGTTTTTGTTGTTGTAACTAGCTACAGGGATATTTTTATAAAAAATGATAAATTTCTGCTGAAACAAAACACTGCACAAAAATTTTACAGACAGTCCTTTTGATGTCACCCCATCTGGCAGTGTCACCCAGTACAGTCCACACCTCCCTAGTGACACCACTGAGAGGCGAGTTGGAACAACACACAAGAAGATGAACTTGCTAATAGTTAAGCCCTACAGGTGAATCTTGAGATCTGGATTTGATAAAGTTGGGACTACAGGAAGGACCCCTGGTGGTGCAGTGGGTTAAGTGCTTGGCTGCTAACCCAAAGGTGGGCAGTTCTAACCCACCAACCACTCCATGGGAGAAAGATGTGGCAATCGGCTTCCTTAAAGATTACAGCCTTGGAAACCCTACTGGGCAGTTCTACTCTGTCCTACAAGGTTGCTATGAATCAGAATAGACCCAACGGCAATGGGTTTGGTTTGGTTTTGGTAACAGAGGGAAAAGACTTCAGGTCAGATATCCTGGGTTCCCCTTTAGCCTTTACCACTTTCCAGAACATCTCATTTTCCCGCTCGGTTCTCCTGTCAAGGGGATTTAACAACATCAGTCATTCCCGCTTCTTCCAGGCTTACCTTGAGGATCAAATGAGGTAACTGGAGTGAAAGCACTGAACTCTCCGAAACTGGCTATGTGGCCTCAGGCAAGCCACTTTCTCTGGGCCTTGGTTTCCCCATCTTTTGCTGGGCATAATCTCTGCCTGCTGCCTGCAATCCAGGCATTCCAGATTGAATGACATTCAATATGTGAGAGCTGACTCAAAGAGCCAAAGACCCCAGTTTATGTACTAGAAACTATTGTTATTTTTACAAGAAAACTTCCATCAGCCTGATCACATCGAGCCCACATCTCTCAACTGGTTGGCATTTTTTGTCTGTACTCCCCCAACCCCTCAAATAGGACAGATCAGCTAGCAAGAAAAGAAACCATATAAGTGATTTAGTAAAACTAAGTACCAAGCTAAACGAAGTCTGTCTGAGGGGTGCCTGGGAATGGGAACGCACTGAACTCCATCTCTTTCAGCGCCCTGTTCTCTGACACCAGTCCTGGCCTCAAACAACTGACCTCTAGAACAAGGACCAGGTTTATGTGGGTTTATGAGGATGCTCGGGCCACCGAGAGGCAACCAGATCTGATCATCAAGCTGTGCTTATTCATGCAGGAATGTCTCCAGTACTTTCCTTACCTGGGCTAAAACCAGAGTTGTTTGCGTCACCAAACTTAACCAAGTCATTCTATCATTCCTCTTTCTCCCCAGCTCAATTCCTGCAGCATTCTGGGGTTTTATGCAGCTATTTTGGGACTGATTCCTAAGAAGGGAGGGTAAGAGGATCTCCAAGGGGCCAGAGATGCTGTATTCTCCAGGGTTTGCTATAGGAAGGGAATCACTTCTTTTAAAAACATCCTTGCACTGAAAATGCGGAGCTAATCAGCATTTTGTAATGCTTAATAGAAGTATAATCCCCTTTACAGAGGACAGATGCTTTCACTTCCATTACCCTACTTATCTTCACACTGGCCTCATAAAATAAGCAGCTATGTTATCAGCCCATTTGGCAGATGAGCAAACAGAGCTTCAGTGGCCCTAGCCCACCAGTCAATAATTAGCTCACCTAGAAGGAAAGTCTGTAGGGTCCTAATTCTAGGATTATATTAGGAGCACATGAGTTTATCCTGCCTCCTCACCCCCATCCCGAAAGTCACAAGCCAACTGTCCAGTGAAGCTCATAGAAAAGAACACCAAATGTCCAGCCCCCAACAGGGACTCAGTGGCTTGGCTGGGGCACTGTGGGTGAGCTAACATCTAGAAGAATCTGCTGGAAGAACAGAGTCCATGGGGTGGGGGGGCTGCTGGGATACCTCATGGCGCCATGTGAACACTTCGAGGACCGGGAGTGGCCAGACTAGCTCCGGGACTGGGGAGGGCTGGGATGCCTTGGCCATGGGCACCAGCTCAAGGACAGAGAAGACAGCTATCACAAGTCACTGTGGACGCAGGGCAACATAGACCTGTTAAAGCTCCAGGAAAGGCCAGACGTGGCCTCAGAGGTAGAGCTCCTGGGCAGGTGGGGGAGCCCCCAGATTGGGAGTCCCACCTCCCGTACTTCCCTCCTGGCCAGCCAGCAGCCAGCCACGTAGACCTGGGAGGCCAGGCAGCTGCCTCAAGCAGCACCAGCCCCACGGGAGCAGACACGTCCATCTGCAGGGTCCCCAGCCTGGCGCTCAATCACTCTGCATTATTAATAGGCGATGACTATACCGGCTGCTGCTGCAGAGCCACGACTGAGGGAATCCCAGGGGATGGCACACGGCAGGGCCTGCAGGCACACACCGCTGGCGGCCCCAGCGCCTCCCCTGGCCCTGCCCACCAGGGCCCCCAGACCTCAGGGCCAGCCCTCAGCTCCTCCCTTATCCCCCGTAGGCGCCCCTACTCACCGGAGCCCCCAGACTTCAGGGCCAGCTCCCAGCGCCTCCCCTGCGCCCGCTCACCAGGGCCCCCAGACCACCACCCACCTCCACGCAGAGTCCTCGCCAGGCCCCGAAACATACAGGCACCCATCCCCCAGTTCACACCTGCGTTCATACATGTAGAGTCACCAGCAGAGTCTCTCAAACACACAGCTGTTTCCCACTAACATCCCCTAAATGTCACACCAACATTTACCCACAGTCGCACCCACACACCGACACACACCAGCTGCACTGACACAGACACCCACACCAGGCTTCCAGGAGGGCACCCAACCAACGGGAGGAGCTTGGCAAAGGGGCCTCCCCGGCTCGGCCCTGCCAGGCCTCTGCCTCTAGCTCCCTCCCGGGAAGGAAGGCGACCCCTCCTCAGGGGCCATGCAATAGGCAGGGGCATGGGGGGGTGGGGGGTGAAGGGAGGGAGACAGTGTGAGACACAGTGTTAGTCAGAGCAGCAGAGCAGTTTGGGGGACACTGGACGCTATCCCTGGTGGGGAAAAGACCATTCATGCCATGCAAAATGTGGGGGCAACAGAACCAGGAACCCTCAAGGGTGAGAAGGGAGGGAGGGCTGTCACCTTTCCTCTGGCAGCCAGCTTGGGGCAGCCCCCAAAACTGGTTTCAACTTGTGATTTGAATGAGGTCTGGACGGACCCAAGGCAGGTCTTCATCTCCACAGAGCCCCGTTCCGAGGTCACCCCCCCAGGGGACCCTACCCAGCTGGCTGCCACTGGAGGTCTCACCCCCAGCCCCCTCCCCCAACCTGAGGGGCCCACTGGAGGAGCTGACGGTGAGCAGAGGCGTAGCATGTCATGGGATGGTGTTTTCCATGGATTTTCAGGAGACCAAGTAAAAAACGAAACCGAAAAGAAAAAACGAGGGAGGGGGGAAGAAAGAAACAAAAGAAAGCAATAGAAATAAGCAGGCTGGCGCGGGGCTGGCCTGACCAGAGCCGATGAGCGCCCGCCTGCCCCGGGTCGGGTCTCTCTGGCCGGCCGGGAATCGGAATTCAGGAGTCAGGGATGAGGGCAGGACGGGCCCAATTCCTGGGTTGCCATTTGTCTTTTGGATTGGAGTTTGGACCAAAAAAAAGAAAGAAAAGGGAAAGAGGAAAACTAAAAGAGAGAGAAGCAAAATCTAAAGATCGTCCAGGACGCAAAACAAAAACCATTGGAAGAGCAAAACCATCAAAACCGAAAGGGAAAAGAAACAAAAGGGGGAGGATCGAACAGTTAAAAAAACCCACGGCAAACCGATCGGTAAGACAATTAGAGTGATATCTACCAGATAATGCAGTTTGTTTACCATAGCGTGTCCAATCCCTGCGTGCTTCACCGGAGATATGGGGGGGGGGGGCAAAAAAAAAAAAAAGACAACAACAAAAAAACAGAACGAAAAGAAAAGAAAAATAAAATGACCAACTGTGAAACTCAAGGAAGGATGAGAAATATAAATCCACAGATATTTGGTTGTTCAGACCCCCCCCCCCACCTCAGGGTGCAGCTAAGGGCTTTTGTTTAAAAAAAATTAAAAAAAAAACAAACTTAAATTATAATGGGAGGGGGAAATAAAACACACACAAAAAATTAAACCCCTTCTTCTGCCAGTCCCTCCCCCGCCCCTCCTCTGGATTCCTCTCCCCACCCCCATCCCCTCCCAAAGGAAGCACTGTCTGCAGAGAGGAGGAACAGTTAGAGACTTCTGTTAGTAGAGAAGGGAACAACAGAAGAACTGGACCAAGAAAGCAAAGACTTAAAGATGGCCGACATTCCGCGGATGAGACAGAAAGGTTAGTTCGGTTTTTCACTCATACCTTTCCCCACCTGTCCCTGCCCCATCCCTTGGCCCCCTGGGTTAAAAGCGTGTTAGTAACACACACAGAGTTGGCAACGGGGGTTTTTCAACAGAGGGTGAGAGAGGGAAGGCAGGGGGTTAAAAAGCAGGCCCAATTATGCAGGATTAGTAAGTCCTATCAGCTGAAATGTTAGAGAGTTGAGGATAAGGAAGGGAAGGGAACAAGGGGTGTGAGAAAGGGATGGACTATTGACTCAGGGAATGGATCAATGGGGTTGCTGGCTAACTGGTCAACCAGATGACTTCCCAGAGAACTGGCTACAGAGCAAGTTGGTGCTGGCCAACTGGCTGACCAGTGGCCATGTTGGGTTAATGGGTTAACTGGTTGGTGATGGGCCAGTTGGCTCTCAGGCTGGGAGAAAGTGGCCACCACCACTAGTGAATCAAAGGACTGGCAAGGGTGAGAGGCAGTTTTATTGGGAGGGCAGCAGGAAAGGGTTCCCAAAGAGCATCAGAGGGGAAACGGGTGTCTGCTTTTCCTGAAGATGGGGAGAGGCAAATAGATCCTGGGAGTGGACGGGGGAGGGGAAGTTCCTCTCTTTTGATTCTGCTTCTCTTCCTTGAGAAAGAAAGACAGTGACTCACCACCGCCGCCTGAACAGAGAAAAGGAAACCTTGCCCTCGGCGGGCTGGCAGAGGGTTCACTCTCACAGGATAGCGACTCACCCCAGCCCTCCTCCCACCCTCCCACCCAGAACTGACTAGGTCTCCTTCCTGCCCAAACTGACTTTTTCTGGGCCTGCATTCCCCAATGAGTCCCTCTGGTTCTTCCTACAGTGCTGCCTGCCCCCCATTCCCTTATTCTCCTCCGGGCAGCCATCCCTCCCACAATTAAGTGCCCCACCACCACCCCTGCAAGGACTGGCAAGGCTATGCCAACATCTCAATCTCCTTCCACGCACACCCAGAGACCCCTGAGCCTCTACCCCACAGCCAGCACCAGAAGTTCACCCCCCCCATACACCATTAAAGGAACACAGAGGCCCATCTACTTCTAAAATCTTCCTCCTAAGCTATAAACCAGCTTTTCCTACCCCCATCTCTAAAGTCCCCACCTCTGTGTGGTTCTAAGTTCATTTTCTCTTCTCATTGCCGAAGGCTGCAACAACCACTGCCTTCAAAATTACCCTGCTCTTTGGGGAGGAGATGTCAAAGGGACAGAGGCAGCTTCACTCGGAGCATTGGAGATGGAAGGACACTATTGCTTGATGCCCATTAAATATGACATTGCACACCCAAGAACGTGATTGAGACAACAGGAGGTATTCTAGGGACAGATCCATTCATTAGGAGTTAGAACCAGTGGGCAGAGGACTAATTCAGTAAGACAATTAATAAGAGCCTGGCATAATTAAAAACAGCAGAATTCAATATTTAGCAGCTAGAAGTGCTGAACAACCAATATTAATTATTAGTGATGCAGAGGCAGTTTACACAGCAGGAGGAGAAGAGTCTAGTCACAGGTGCGGTGAATGGAGCAAGGGGATGACAGGTGGTAAGAGGACTAGTGCTTCTAGCTAGTCGGAAGGACTGTCCTGAAATGAAGAGGCCAACTAGTCAGAACAAGGAACAATTAGCTCCAAGGCGGCTGACCCAACTGCACCCAAGAAGGGAAGAGTTGCCTGGTATCATTGTGCTAGTTGAACAAGGTAGAAAAGGGCAGTGGAGGTACAACACACACCAGTTGCATTGGAAGAGATGTGAGTTCAAAGCTTGGGCCTTCCACTAATTTGCCAAGTGACCCAGGCTTCCTCTGAAAATGACAAAGTTGGAGTGGATGAGACGGGGTCCCTCTAGGCCCAGGGATTGGGGATTCAGAGCCCAATCTCTGTGATCATGCCTGAGGGGCCAACTGTGCCAAATGCTACAGTGAAGCTTCCTCTGTAACCAATTCCTCATGGCCTGCGACACACAGAAGGGGTACATGGCAGCCTGTGCCTCCCCAAACACCAGGCTCTGGTGAGCTGAGGCTTCAGACTAACCAGATGAGCAATGACAGCTTTTTGCCCACTCACAGAAATGGCCAGAGAGCTCCTGGAGCCTAGGAGCATGAGCATGACTATGTGTGATGATGGAGGAAGGGATCAAAGCCATAGAAGGGAGAAGTCAGTCATTACAGCAAGTGGTAACTTGCCATGGCCAAGGACCTTGGGTAAAACTATACCCCATCTCAGCCTTGAACTCTGGGTGTAGCTCCAGCTCCTCAAGAAAGCCAAGAAGGAGAATTATACAATAAAGGAGGATTAAGGCAATCTCTGTGGAACGTGAATAAGAGAAATTCAAGACCATGAAAAGAGGGGCCCCGTCTACTCAGAGATACAAGCAGAACATTCAAATGGTTTCAAGATTTGGGAACTTCTAAGAGTGACAGAACCTCAAGATGAACTATAGCCCCTCCTTAGCATTGTACATCAATGACACTAACTCGACCCTCCCAGGGAGGTAGAGAAATGAAGTAGCTTTGAAGTCAGACTTCCTAACAGCTAACTGGTCAACCAAATAACATTCTGGAGAACTGGCTACAGAGCAAGTTCCCTTACTCCTCCCTAAGCTATAAGCCAGCTTCTCCTACCCCTGTCTCTAGAGTCCCCACCCCTGTGTGGCTCTAAGGCAAGTTCCTTAACCTGCCAAGTCACAGTTTCCTCATCAGTAAAATGAGACTAATAGATTCTACCTCACCTCACAGAACTACTATAATAATGAGGTGAGATACAAAAAGAGAAATGAGACCTGGTCCCTGTGCTTGAACTCGGTGGCAGGTGGAGGAGAGACATTACGGTGTCACCTGAGAAATGCTGTAACAGACAGAGTCCTGAGGAGATTTAGAAGGGGGAGTAGGGGAGGCATTCTTCTGTCTTGGAGGAAAAGCAGGAGTTTTTTCCCAGAAGGACAAAAGGTAGTTCAATGTTTGTATGAAATAGATCTGTGGGGTCCTCAGGTCCCAAGTCTCACAAATTGGACCATTAGTCCAATCTGTCCAAGAAAGAGCCCAGAAAAACTATTAGAAAACTAAAAACACTCAATATTTGCTGGTATTAAGCCCTCAAGGAGCTTTCCACAGAGAATCAGAGGTAAGAAATAAACACAAATGTTGACAACCCAGATAGAAGGTGCTAGGGCTAGTCGCTGCAAGAGCTTGAAGGACAGAGAAAAGCGGGAGACTGGATGGATGGATGGATGAAGGAAGTCTTCCTGAAGAAGCTGGCATTGAAGCTGGGCCTGAAGGATTAAAAACCAACAATACTACTGAGAATGAGAGCAGCAGGAGCCAGCCCTGCAGGGCTCACACCAGCCAGGCACAGTGCTGAGCGCTCAATGGCATTCCCTCAGGTAGTCATCGTCACTGAGTGGAATAAGTCAGTCACAAAAGGACAAACGGTGTATGGTTCCACTTCTATGAAACATCTAGAACAGGGACATGTACAGAGACCAAAGTTTATTAGTGGTTACCAGGGGCAGGCAGGTGGGCGGAAGGAAGACTCAATACTCAGGGGACATTGAGCTTCTGATAAGGGTGATGGAAAAATGCGGGGGTGGATAAGGCTGATGGTTGAAAACATGACGAACACGAGTTAATGTCACTGAATTGGACACATGAAGACTGTTGAAATGACAAATCTTTTCTTACATATATATTTGTTGCTGCTGTTAGTTGCTGTTGAGGGGATTCCAACTCATGGCAACCCCATGTGTGCAGAGTAGAACCACTCCACAGGGTTTTCAAGGCCGTGACCTTTCAGAAGCAGATCACCAGGCCTGTTTTCTGAGGTGCCACCTTTTGGCTAGTAGCCAAGCACTTAACCATTTGCACCACCCAGGGACTCCTCACGTATATATTTACCACAATTAAAATTTTTTAAAAGTTTGTTGTCACTTTGCAGATGAGAAGCTAAAACTCAGAGAGGCTATGTAACCTGGCCAGCGTCACTCAAACAGCTAGGGGCAGAGCTGGGATTTGAACCATCTGTCTGACTCAAACCCCAGCTCTGGGATGTCACCAGGCAGAAAGGAGGGTGAGTGGGTGGTCTCCAGGGGAGAACTGTGAAAACAATGGGAGGAGCAAGAAAGTCCATGTGGATGGACATGGAGAGCCCAGTTATCCCTAAGACAGGGTGCGTGCTAACACGCCGGGGAGGAAGACAGGCTGAGAAGGAAGGTGGGAGGGGCCCTAAATGCCCAGTCAGGCAGCTGGACTCCATCCTCCAGGCGGGGGAGCTCCTGGAAATGCCTGCACTGAGGAGCAGCAGCATCAGAGTTGGCAGAAGCGAGCCCCTGTGAGATTGTGGTAGCCAGCTGGTCTTCCCAATTTGGTGCTGGCTAAGGATAAAGCGAGTCTGCACTGTCTGTGTGGTAGTGGGAGGAGGTGGGGAGGCTAGTGGGCCCAGGATTAAAAATAGGTCTCAGGGAATCCTCAGAGGTAATCACTCCCACAAAGATCCCCCGAGAGACTCTGACGCTTACAGTGGCCTCAAGGGCTGGGTTGCGGGGGCAGGGGGAGATAGCGAGGTGCCATCTCAGACTCCTCTGGTCCTCACTGCTATGTTCTAAGACTCTCTTGATGATTCTGGGGACAATTACTTAGTTTAGGGGGAAAAGAGGAAAAATTCTACCTCTCTCTAGTCTTTGGAGCTTTTGACTGCAGACATGGGGTACAGGGAGGCCCACTCTCCCTCACCACATTCTGCGGCAGGCCCTCCCCCAGGAGGCATCTCCCTGCCTTCCTAATCACCTGGGGAAAACAGAGTGGGGCCCACAGCGTTCTCAGAGCCCGGCCATCAATCCTGTGAGGCTGACGGCAGATGTCATTTCTTATGTCACCTCCCTGTCCTTGCTCCTGGCCCATGAAGCCTGGGGGAGGCAGAACATTGGTTCATACCACCCCACTGCCAACCCAACATCACCCCTCAGATCACAAAGGGATCTTTCTAATCCCAGGGTATCATCTGTGTGAACCTGCTTGAGGATACTTCTCTCCCTCTGGAACAGGGCTTCTCCACCTCGGCACCACTGACTTTTTCATCTGGAAATGTCTTTGTTGTGGGGGCAGTCCTATGCATTGTGGGATGTTTAGCCGCATCTCTGGCCTCTACCCACTGGATGCCGGCAGTAACCGCCAGTTGCGACAACCAAAAACGTCTCCAGGTATTGTCAAATGTCTCTGGAGGGCACAATCTCCCCCAGCTGAGAACCATCACTCTAGAGACAACTTCTTGTTGCTGTTTGCTGCCTTCGAGTCAGCCCCCGACTCACGGCAATCCCACACACAACAGAACCAAACACTGCCCGGTCCTGTTCCATCCCCATGATCAGTTCTGGATCGAACCATTGTAATCCAGAGGGTTTTCACTGGCTGATTTTTGGAAGTAGATCACCAGGCCTTTCTTCCTGGTCCATCTCAGTGTAGAAGTTCTGCTGAAACCTATTCAGCATCATAACAACATGCAAGCCTCCACTGACAGACAGGAAGTGATGGCTGTACTTCAGGTATATTGGCCAAAAATTGAACCCACGTCTCCTGCATGGAAGGCAAGAATTCTACCAGTGATCCACCACTGCCCCCATAGAGACGAAAGGACTCAATAAATCACTCCTAGAAGCTCTAAAGAAAGACATGCAGAGGGCCGGCCTAAGGAGGATGGACTCAGCCAAAGGCCAGACCTTGAGCAAGGGCAGTGGGTCAGAGCACGGCCCTGAGGGCTGACCTCCTCCCTGCCACCCTTAACCTGGAGGGCTGCAACACACAGTATCCTGTCCTTCACACTTTTGGAAATGACTGGAGTCAAACAGATCCCCACCAAAGCCCTCTGTAAGGAAGGCTTTCAGCCATAGACCTGAGGCAGTACCCTCTTTGACCCTGAGGACCTGCTTTTGGGTCAACCTGACCTGACTCTGCTGTGATCCATTGGACAGAACAAGGCAAAGGGAGGTGATTTCCATCAGTTACCACCTTGGGCCCATGACTCTGCGAGTCCTGGGGAGAGTCTGTCACCCATCACTACCTACACTCAGTGCTGCTGGCTGGGCTGACCCAGCCTCCCCTCCTCTGTGTGGCTTTTCCTACCTCCCCAGCCACAGAACTTTCCCTCCTCTTGGGTATTTCTCGAATTCCGAGAATCTTTAAGGCATATGCTTCCCAGGTGGTACAAATGGTTAATGTACTCAGGCTGCTAACCAAAAGACTGGAAGTTTGAGTCCACCCAGAGGCACCTTGGAAAAAAGGTCTGGTGATCTACTTCTAAAATATCAGCCATTAAAAACCCTATGGAGCAGTTTCGAGGTTTGAGATCATGGTTTCATGAGACATCCCAGTTAACTGGCCAAATAACATGTTTACTGCTTCTGGTCTACCTCCTAGTTCGTTGCATAGTGCCTGGGGTCTTAAAAGCTCGCAAGCGGCCATCCGAGGCACAACAATTGGTCTCTATTCACCTGGAGCAACAAAGAAAGAAGGAGAGTCAGGAAGAGGAGGAGGATATGGAGTGTGTGGCTAACTGCCTCCATGAACAATGGTCTCCTTTGCCATGAGACCAGAAGAACTGGATGGTGCCTGGCTACCATTACTGAACATTTTGAGCAAAGATTCCATAGAAGAATCCTTATCGAAAGGGGGAAAATGCAGAACAGAATTTCAAATTCTCATGGACTTTAGACTTTCTGGAGCCATGGAGGCTGGATGAACCCCTGAAACTACTGCCCTGAGATAATCTGTAAGCCTTAAACCAAAAATATCCCCTGAAGTCTTCTTAAAACTAAACAATAGTTTAGCTTAACTAGTAAAAAATGTCTGCCTTGAGCATTACACTCTTTTAAGAACTATCTATATGGGATCAAACTGTCAACAGCAACTTGAAAGATTAGAGAGGAAACTTAGGGGGCCGTGAGTTTATGTTAATGGGGCAGGAACAACTCAAAAGAGAAGATGAGAATGGTTGCACAACTCAAAGAATGTAATCAATGTCACTGAATTGCACGTGTAGAAACTGTTGAATTGGTGCATGTTTTGCTGTGTATATTCTCAACAACAAAAAATAAATAAAATTTTTTAAAAAACCCTGTGGAGCACAGCTCTACTCTGACACACGTGGGGTAGCCATGAGTCAAAGCCAACTCAACAGCAACTGGTGGGTACTCAGTTGGCACTTGTATGGCTTTGCTCTGTTCGCCCTTACATACTCCTCTGTCTCCTTGAGAGCCTAAGTGCTGGAAGGAAGTGACCATGGCTTCAGTATCCCCCATGGCACCCAGTACTGGATGCACAATACGTGTGTTGGCCAAACAACACATGGACAGGGACTCAGGGCTTGTGATGTCTTGCCAAAGGCAGAGCCAGGTGAGAACGCTGTTCCTGGGGAAGGAAAGAGAGCAAGAAGCACCAAAAGCCAACTCCCTCCCCAATAAAACAGATGTGGCCTCTGAAAGTATCACAAATGTGTATGACACACTCAAGTTTGCTCCGACCTTGGTGACACCACCTGCCAGCCTGCTGAGCGGCAAAGGGAACAATGTGACAGGAACAGGGGGCACTGCTTTGACAGGAGTGCCCTCACCAAGCATCCCCCTCCTCAGATCACGAGAAGCACTAGGAATAGGTGCATCAGCAGGAGCCCAAGGAGCAGTGGGCTGGGAAAGGAGCAGCAGACTTGTCACTGCGTTCACAGCCAGGGGAAGGCACCAAACGAGGAGGAATCCCCATTAGATCATCACTCCATGGTGCTGAGTGAGAACAGGTGAGAAGAGGGGGAGGTCAGCCAGAAACCTGAGCCCCTGAGCCACCACCAACAAGCTGCTGGATGGGAGGAAGCGGAGGAGGAGGAGGATGACGAAGAGGGGACAGACAAGGGAAGATCGGCCACCAAACAGCTAGAACCACGCAGCACCTGAGAAGATAAGGAATAAGAGAATGGCTCCCAAACAGCAGCGATGGAGCCTAGGACAGGGATGGTCAGCATCCTTGGCGGAGATGGAGCTGCCGTCACTGCCCTGCCCCAGCTACCAGACTGTGGACCCAAGAGAAAGAAGGACTGGCAAAAGCCTGCACACCTGGGAGCCTAGGTATCTGGGGAGCAGGGGAGGGAGGCAGGAGGTGGAGCCAGGAGGCGCCACAGGTAAACAGCTGCCTCCCCTGCTTGGAAAGAAGGGGCTGGCTTGAACCTTGCTTGGGACAGGAACCTCTCAGGGCTGGAAGCAAGCTGTGGGCAGGGGCAGATTAACCAGTAAGCAGGTATGCACAGGCTTCATTGTGTGGATTTACTAATCGGTAGTGAACAATTTCACATGGGTTTCATCATGTTTTTGAAACACAGGTGAAATTGTGCGCTACAGGTTAGTAAGTAAGCATAAGTAAGCCTGTGTGTACCTTGCTTATTGGGTAATCCATCCCTGGCTGTGGGGCTGCTGAGAAGCAGAAGCCCAGCGGAGAGCTGGTCTCACCCGCAGTGGCCACCCTTGGCCTGGAGGGCAGTGAAGGGGTCACATTGAGCAGACAGAGGCAATGTCCAGAAGCAGCTGTACCTCCACGGCAGGTAAGCCTGGCAGCCGGAGCTGCGGGAGCATTGCAGAGAAGAGTACTATCTGCAGGGCCGACCAGGCTGGTTTCCTCTGAGCACCTTTAGGAGCTGGGCCAGGAGCCAGGAAGGTAACCAAGGGTGCTGGGAGAGCCTGGGATCCTACAAAGGGGAGGGGGAGGAGGAGGGGCGTCCCACCCAGAGGAGAAGCAGGACCACCCACTCTCTCCGCTCCTGCTCTCCCTCCCCGACCTGGTCCACCTTCACCTGACCCTGGACCCATCCCTGCTCTCCCACTAGAGCAGCAGGCCTGAGGGAGGCATATCGTGCCCCACACACACCGCCAGCTTTTATTTGTGCCTTTCTGCTCCAGTATGGGGACACTCACACCTGCTCCACCAGGCCAGAGTCTACTCCCCGCCCACTGCGCAGCCCCCCAGGGCCCACCCGTTCAGACTCTATCCCCCCATCTCCTGAATCACCCTCCTGCCAGATCACCTGATCTTCTAGCCTCACCCCTGAAACCACCGCTGCTCCCACCAACCTGAGCTCAGCCCTTCCCCCTTCCTCGGCTCCTGCCCATGGACCTCTCTGCAGCCACCTCCTGAGCTGGCTCCTGGTCTGAGGCAGTCATGCCACTGCCCCACTCCTGGACCCTCACAGCCCCAAGCCTCGGTCTCCTCTGCACGTCCGATCCCTCCCTGCAGCTCTCTCCTCTCCTGCCCCAGACGCAGCTGGCCCTGGCCCTGGCCTTGGTCTTGCTCCCCCTACCTGGCGCAGGTTTCGGGTGACCCGGACGTCGTGCCAGGCATTGTCGTTGAACTTGCCATTGACGGGTTCCACAAGGGCCTCGAAGGCGCCCGAGCCTAGGTTGATGACCAGCCAGACAGCGCCGGACTTGAGGGACAGGTTGACGTAGTCGGCTGACTTGCCCGTGTGCAGCATCAGCCCGTTGCGCTGCAGGGTCCGGAAGGCCAGCGTGATCTCGTCCGTGCTGCTCTGGATCGGGTTGTGTGACAGGTCGTAGCAGAAGAACTCGTTGCCTTTGAAGGTCGCCACAAACTCCTCCTTCCCTGGACGCCGCAGTTTGGGGAAACAGGAGAAGGCTGAGTAGGGCAGAGCGCACCAGACCCCCTCTGCCCATCACAGCCGGGCACCTGGAGCCCTGTGATCTGGACTGGGAACAGAAGGCCCCCTCCCGCTCAGCCGACCCCGCATCTTTCCTGTGAAAAGTCAACTCCCCCATGTCCGTTTCCGAGCCGGGAGGCTGCTAAGTGGCTCTCACGCTGACAGCTGACAATTAAGCTGCCACAGGGCCAGGGGAAGCGGCTCTGCTGCCTCCTCCCCCACAGTCCTCCCACCGGCCACTCCCTTAACCAAGGATGTGGAAGGAGAATGGGAGCCTGTCCCTGACACCTCCCTGGGAGGCCCGCCACCCATGGCTCAGGCACAAGGGGCTCCTGAGTGCAGCCCACCTCCACCCCTGCCTCTTCCCTGGTGACGGCCATTCCCAGTACCCGGGGACAATTTGGGGCCTTTCCATATGCAATGGGATGGCCAGGCTTGTTGAGCAGATGAGAACAGGGACGGGTTAGGTGGGGCGGGAGGACAGGTGTAAGACACACTGGAGGGCAATGGGGGGGTGGGCAGAGCTGACACCGGTGGCCACCCAGCCAGCCACCACACCCACTCTGGCCTCACTCTAACCTGTGACGGACAGTGCACATGGCCTGAGACAGGGTCTGAAGGCCCCCGAGTGCAGCTGTGGGGCCACACGTGCCAGGCAGGACAGAGCAGCAAGTGGCTGGGGTGAAAGCGCACGGGCAGGCCTGGCTCTGGCTCTGGCTCGAGTGAGTGTGACTGTGACCGTGTGTGTGTGAGAGTGTGTGCCTGTGTGAGTGTTGCAAGCATGTAAGTTAATGTGAGTGTAAGTGTGTAAGAGTGAGTGTTCTGTGTGTGTGTTGTGTGTGCGCTGTGTGTGCACGCGTGCGAGTGTTTTAAGTGTGTGTGTGTGCAGGGCACCCGGGTACTTAGGGGTTCTCAGCATTCTGTGAGTGAGTGACACATGAGAGAATGAATCAGTGCTGCTGGGAA
The DNA here is from genome assembly GCF_000243295.1 of Trichechus manatus latirostris. Lineage (NCBI taxonomy): Eukaryota > Metazoa > Chordata > Mammalia > Sirenia > Trichechidae > Trichechus > Trichechus manatus. Next base: position 6,486,649 of record NW_004444049.1, on the reverse strand, counting down.
GTTGGGGTGTCGGCCCCATCCCGTCACCAGCAGGAGCACAAGCAGAGGGTGAAGTACAGGAGATGGAGTCGGGAGGGTCCAGAGGGCCTGGACGCTGCCGTAACAGGTGACACAGCTCGTCCTGCCTCCCTCACAGGGTGGCTGGGGGCAGACCCTGAGTGTGAAAGGTCCCTGTGAAGAACCATGAGCTCTACAAGGGCAGGGTCCCGATGATGCACCCACAGACCCCAAATAGCAGGAGGAGATGCCAGGCTGTGCATGGCCACGGGAGCCGGCCCAGCAGCAGGGGCGACGTTTGGAAGCAGGAGGGGCTCTCCGGGTGCACACACTGCAGACCACCTCACACAGCCCTGCTTCTCTCCCTCCGGGCGGGCTGCCCACAGGCTCTGTCCCACTGCCTCCGGATGCCAAGGCACCAGCTGCTGCCCTAGAGCCTGGCACAGCACTCGCTGCAGCTGGCGAGGCTGGCTTCCTGAGGCCACAGGGCAGCCAGGCTGGTGGGGACGACCGTGGGACAGTCTGAACCCCTCCCTCTGCCCACCTCGGGGCTCCAGTGGGGGGGACTAGAAGACAAAGGGGAGGAATCAAGCCGGCAGGTGAGGAAGAACGGCACCATGGAGGGTGGCCATCATGGAGGAGGCGGGTAGAGGGAGAAAGCAGACCATCAGGAGGGACCCAGAGCAATGGCTCAGGGCTGAGAGGGAAGCAATATGGACACAGAAAAAGAACAAACCCTGAGGGGACAGGTACAGGTAACAGTAAGAGGGCCAGTAAGGAAAGGGGGACAGGGAACTCTAGGGAATGAAAACCAAGGCCTTGGGGGGAGGGGGAGGACCTTACTGTTTCCATGGCAACCAGGCCTGCTGCCCAGGCACAGGCAAAGCCAGAGGGCTCAAGGGCCAGAACCGGAAATGTATTTGACCTTGGGTTTGCCCTGACACGTACAGTCCCTCCCAGAAGCCGGGGCTCCCCTCCCACTCCCTCACCTTCACTGCACTCAAAGAAAATATCATTAAAGACAGAGTCAGACAAAAGAAAGGAAAGAATAAGGCAACCACGTGAAAAAGTGATTGGGACAGAACAAAAGAGGAGAGAGAAAAAGGGGGAGGCGGGCCTGAGGCTCGACCGCGGCTGCCAAGGCCAAGAGACACCAGGCCATTCCTCGCCGCCTCAGGCTCGGCCTCGGGTCTCCCAAGAGAGGAAGCCAGCCAGCCACTCTGGAGCCGGAGTCTACACGAACCCCGTGCCCTTGGTTGCCAGAGACCTGGCAGAGGTGGGCCCAGAGACGCAGCTAGACGTGGAGCAGCCACAGGGAGCCTAGAATGAGGCCAGCGGCAGAGAAGAGATGAGCAAATGGGAAAAAGAAAACCTGGGCATGGGAGGAAGGACCAAGACTGAAGCTGAGTGGGGAGGACGGGAGCAGAATTTCAAGGGATCCGGGGAGGGGGGCGGGGGCGGGGCGGGGGCAGTTCTACTAGAGTGCTTAGAAGAGGATGGACCACATCTGGGATGAACAAGACCTGAGCACCAGGGGGCGCTCTCCCCCGTCTCTCGCTGGCGCGCGCACAGAACTACAACTCCCAGTAGCGCTTGAACAATTAAACACGAGCCCGTTCCCAGAGTCATAGTAACCCTATAGAACAAAGTAGAACTGCCCCATAGGGTTTCCTAGGCTGTCATCTTTACGAGAGCAGACTGCCACATCTTTCTCCTCCCCCACGGAACGGCTGGTGGGTTCAAACCCCCGACCTTTGGGTTGGCAGCCGCACGCTTAAACACTGTACCACCAGGGCTCCCTGCTAGAACAATTAAAGCTCCTGATAGCTCCTGGCATGCGAAGGGGGGCAAAAGCTGACACTTGTTTACTTCCCACAACTGGGGAGTCTGATGCCCCACAAGTGTCCCCAGTCAAGCTGAGTGTGGCCTGAGTCATTGTGGTCCTGGGTTTCTAAGTACCCTGAGGAACAGAGCAGCTGCCTTCTTTCCAGGCCCAGCTGAAAGCCCTCCTCTGGGAACCAGCTCCGGCCCCATAGCCCCTCCCTCCTCTCCACCACTACAGCCGTCTGTTCTACTCATTTGGCACTTACTGCCTGGTAACATCTTGTACTGCTCCCTAGAGAGGAAGTGTGATGTGAGAAAGAAGACCTGGGTGCTAGTGCTGGCTCTACCACCAGCTTCGTGACCTTGGCCAGGATGCAATATCTCTGAGGCCCGGCTTTCTCCTCTGGAAAAAGGAGCTAGTCGTGGGCCTACCTCACAGATTGTTGTGGGCATCTAGAAAGCAAACAGACAGGGTACTGTTCCACAAATAAACAGCTCTTTTATTGGTACCTAACTTTCTGTGTGTGTGAGGCCTCTCCTTCCAGATCAACAAATAAATCAACCCCTCAGAATCAAGTCTGCATCTTTCATGCACCTCTCTGCCTACCTGTACCACGCTTGATTGCCGTGATTCGTTAAGACATCCGTGAGTCCCTGGAGAAGAGATACCGTTCACCTATGCGAAATAAATATCCTGAGCGCACACCCACACCTGTGGCAGGCTCTGTGCAAAGCACTGGGGATGTACAAAGGAGAGTGGCCAATCCCCGGCCTCAGGGGCTCTGCCTAGCGGGGGAGGCGAGCAGGTAAAGTGACAGTTATGACACAGTGTGGCGAGTGGCAGGACAGCAGTGTAGACAGAGTGCAGAGGGAAGGTCGGGGAGTGTCTCGGTGTGGACAGCCCGGCTGCTTTTTCGAGAGTCAGCTGAAAGAGACACCAAGTCGTTGCAGGAGGGGGCAGGGCCTGGCGGAAATCCAGGCAGACAGAACAGCCTGTAAAGAAGAATGGAGATGGGACTTGGACAGCCCCAGCGCTTGGCACCCAACTGGAGTTCCTTGGGTGGCTATTAAACTGGCCGTAAACTTCTTAGGAAAGAGGTTCTCTTAAGAGAGGCAGCCTGGCTACGGAAGATGGAACTTGAAACCTAGAACCCTGAGATGGGCTAAAAGGCCACGGGGCCAGTCTCCATTCCCTCATATGTAAAATGAGGGTGATGATCTCCATCCACAGAGGCTGTAAAGGTTAATTTAGGTGCAACGTGTGATGTGTGATCCGTACGCATCATAAATGCCCACAGCTCCAACTGGAATCCCCCTGGGCTAGGCACCTACTGGGCTTCCAGAATTTGACGATTAAAGGAGGCTACCCTGCTGCCCAGTTGCTCTACCGAGAAAACAGATACCTTCTAGGATGGGTCTGAGCCACTCCCACAGAAAAAGGCATTTCTGGGTTCTAGAAAGAGCCCATCGGGACAACGGAGCTCTGGGAAAGAAATGGAGGTCTGGGGCCCTTCACACCAGGGCTGGGAATGGGGCCCTCAGAATGGCACTGGGGGTGCAAGCCCCTCAGCTCCCATGGTCCTAGGAAGGGATGCAACGGGATACACCTTGTTGACTCAGTTTCCCCCAGGAAGTGCAGTTAGCCTGCAGGTTCCTGAGGGCTGGGCTCTCTGGGGACCATGGGGTCACTGACCTTTTGTCGGCTGGTGCACCTCGCCGGCTCCTCCTCTCCCGGCCCCCCCCTCGGAGAACAGTAAGGACCCTACTGGAGAAGCAGAATTGGGGAGTCAGGCACAGGGGCTACCCAGCCAGTCCCACCCCAGCCGTGAGGTGATGGAGGGTCCTCTCCAGGGCGGAGGTTCTGTTTGGAAGTAGAGGAGAGAAGGGGCTTTGTGGGGAACTCACTTGCCCTTGGAACCTCTGGGGAAGGACCCAGGTGATAAGCCAAGGAGCATCTGCCCCACGGACCCCATCAGACTCACAGCCACTGACCCCCAGCCTTTGCCCAGGGATGGGCGGACTGGGGCAGCAGAGCAGGGGCCTTCACTCTGGTTCAGGAGCCCCTTCTGCCCTGCAACAGGCACAGCCCAGCCCCAGGCCTGGAGGCCCCTGAGCTCCATTTCCAATTTCACTCCCTTCTCCTGGCCTCGGCCTCCTCCATGGTGCCCATTCTCCTCCCCTTTGCATCTTTGCTCACCACGCCGCCTGCTGCAGGGTCAGAGTTCATGCTCTTCAACTTGCTCAACAGCCTGCATAGGCACCCTTCCTCCAAACAGCTCACACCCCAAACCCCTCTCCTCCTCTCATGTCCCCTCGGCTCACACTCTTGGTTACGCTTGTTCATTTACTACTCTGAGTGCTCTATGTCCCCTCTGCCCACCATGCCCCCAGTCAGACAAGGGACCACGGGCTTCCCAGGTGCCAGGGCCATGGTTTCTGTGTGTTCTTCCTCCCTCTGTGTGCCTGGAGAAGGGCTGGACACCTCAAGGGGCTCCTGATGGGCTGGCGTCATCACGTCTACAGGGAAGTCCTTTCTCAGGAATTATTTCCCATTCCCGCTCACTGCCACCCAGCTCATCAACACCCGTGCCTCCTCTCCAAAGCCCTCAGAGCCAACTCTCTCACCCCCACAGGCACACGTAATGTCTGGGTTCCAGGCAGGCTTGAACTCTCCACCTGCCCGTCACTGAACTCGTACAATTTGGCCGGGCTCCTGGGCACCATACCTACTGCCAGACTCCACGGGATGGCGTTGGGAGGAGGGGGACACAGGAAGGGAGTAAAAAGTCCCTATCTGGGCTCTTACTCCAACCCCAATCCCAAACCCCCAGAACTAAACTTAGAATAAGCTATGGAATTTTCCAGTGGAAGGGCTTTCTGGGATCCTTTGGGCCTTCATCCACGACAAAGGACAGCCCCCAGCTAGCATCCCCAGAGCCGGGCACTGAGAGGCAAGAGGGATGTGAGTGAACCAATCAGGGCCTCTACAGCTGACTCCCCACTTAGGACTTCCTCTTTCCCCACATTTCTTGCCATAATTGGATCTCCCTGCAAGAATCCCAGACCCCAACCTCCCCAGATCTAAATCCATCCCGAATTTCAAACCTGTGTAAGTGTCTCCCCATAGGCCACCCCCACAAGCTGTCTAGTCTTGTCCTGCAGATCTCCCTTGCCTGCAGGCCAAGGACCCCAGCCTGTCCCTTTGTAAGACGCCAACAGAGGACTGAGCTGGGCCGGGAAGGGATACCTTAGGGTGTGGAAGGCCAAACACGTGAGCTCGGAAGCGATCAGAGGACAGGGGTCACAGGAGGACTCCTGGTTGGCTTCACACCAGGACTTTTAAGGACGAGTGGAAGGGAGGTTAACATCAGGTGCCTAGTCCCAATCGTAGCCCCGATAAGCAACTGTGCAATCACTGTCAAGTCCTCTCATCTCTCTTCTCCCCAGTGTTCTCATCTGTCAAATGGGCTTATGAGACGCTCACGAGATACAAAGTGAAGGGAAGGCATTCGGGGGGACAGCTGTGGAAGGGAGGCGCCCTACACCTCCACTCTCCCTCCTTGCCCCCATTAGGGGTAGCGGGCACCCGGCAGAGCAGGGGCTGGGGGGATGGGGCTGCCTAAATTCCTTTCTCCAGCCCATGCTTTTCTCCTTTCACTGGGGTTCATAGAAAAGAAAGAATGATCAGAATGAGTGGAAGGAAATAAAACACGACCACGAAGAAGAAAAAAAAAAAAGGCAAGAAATGCTACCAGGAAAACGCAAAAATGTGACGGGAGACAACGGCAGAGTTCAAACATCTGTTGATGTCAGAAACCAAGGTGAGATGAGGGTGCATGGGGTGGCTCAGGGAAGGAGAGGAGAGGGGGAGCACAGACAAGGCACGCCCCCCACCCTGCCCCAGCACCCCCAAAGTAAAATAAAGAAATGGCAGGGGAAGCGGGTGGGGAGGGAAGGAAGGAGGCGAGACGGGTGGAGGAGGGGCAAGGCGAAGGGGAAAAGAACAGAAAATCCAGGCGGAGGTTGGGGGCAATCCAATCCAGTCCAAACCAAACCAAAACTTCAAACCATACCTTCGCTGTTTAACGTCAGGTGAGCCGGACCTTGGAAAAGGGCAAGGAGAGAAAGAAAGAAAGAAGAAAAAATAAAGAAAAGGGGAAAGAAAACACGAGTCATCAAAATCAGCCAGAGAGAAGGGAGAAAAAAGCTTTTGCTGCCACAATTTAAAAACCCTTTTTAACTTGTGACAGACATCGGGGTAAAGCCCCCAGCCCGGAAGCTGAGGAGAGGGGCCCGATGCCGATGCCGAGACAGAGGGTGGAGGGCAAGAGAGGGGAGAGAGAGAAAGAGAGATCGGGGGCACCAGAGAGAGGGAGGGGGACAGGCAGAGCCAGAGGGGGGCTGGGCAGGAGTCACTGCGGGGTCGGGGGAGAGGAGATTTTGGTTTCTTTTTTTGCTTCTTGCCGGAAAAAAAAAAAGGAAAAGGAGGAGAAGCATGAGGCGGGGAGGATTGCTTTTTCCTTTTTCTTTTTTTCTTTTTTTTTTTCTTCCGGGAGGCGGAGAGAAAAAAAAAACGGTCAACGAGAAAAACGATTCAGATGGAGGAGAAAATAAAACACGACACAAAAATCAAAAGGTACCTGGAGAGAGAGAGAGTGTCCTGTTAGCGTGGGATTGAGTGGACAAGGAGACCTCCAACGCCCCACGCCCACTCCCGTGACCCCTACGACCCTGGCAGAAAAGGGGGTGGGGGAGCGGGTGTGGGGAACCTGGGCCTAAAAGGAATCCCCCACCCAAGGAGGGTTTGGAAAGACATCTGTCCAGTTCTAACCCTCCCAGCTATCCCCTCCCACAACCTCTGTATGGACAGTAGGGACCCTGCAGCCCTGAGCTAGTTAGAGAGGAAGCCGTATGAGAATGCAGACTCTTGACAAACACTGGAGCAAAGATGCTGTTGCTGGCTGCCGTCGAGTCAGCCCCCGACTCACGGCGACCCCATGAGGAATGGAAAAAAACACTGCCCGGTCCTATGCCATCCCCATGATCGTTGTGGATCAGACCACTGTTATACATAGTGTTTTCACTGGTTTTTGGAAGTAGATTGCCAGGCCTTTCTTCCTAATCTGTCTTAGCCTGGAAGCTTCGCTGAAACCTGGTCAGCATCATAGCAACAAGCAAGCCTCTGCTGACAGATGGGTGGTGGCTACACATGAGGTGCATTGGCTGGGAATCGAACCTGAGTCTCCTGCATGGAAGCCAAGAATTTTACCCGTGACCCACCAATGCCCCACGGAGCAAAGACAGGGGCTTGGATTCTCCCAAAAGGAAGACTGGAGACTAGGGTCAGAGCTCCCAGACAGCAAGGGCCAAAGAAGACCTTGGGCCAGAGGCCCCGTTCTCTGAGAGGTCAAAACTCCTGGCTCATGAATTATTCTACTGCCCCCCATTCTCTGGCCAGGACCTCCCTGAGATGACCCAAAAGCTGAATTTCAAAAACAGAAAAGAGCAGCCCTATATCCAAAGTGAAGGTGAGACCAGGCTGGGATTATCATCCAGGATGATCAGGGCCTTGAGAGAGCCTTGTCAGCCCTAACACAGGGCCCCCTTCAGTCTTAGTGGAAGGCACCTGGCCTGCTGAGCCAGTACTCCCGCCCCCAAAGGGGACCAGCCAAGTAACACTCTCTCCCAGAGGCTGAAGCACCAGGCCCCACAGCTAAGCTGAGACCCCAAGGGTCTCCTGAGACCACCAGCCCTATGCCCACCCCAACCTTACCCCTGTGGCGTCTGGCCAAAAGGCTGAGGAAGGGAATAGCCCTACGGTGCCACTGTGGCCCTTGGAAATGATCCCAGTTGCTGTGGCAAGCAGATGGCGGCCCTAGGGAAAACTGGGGCCAGGACGAAAGTATCAAGGTTCAAGAGCTACAAGTGGCTCTGGGAGGAAGCTGAGGGCCAGAATGCCTGGGTTACAGGAGGAAGAGCAGCTAGAAGCCAGGAACGGCATGGCTGGGGCCAAAGGCCTGGATCCTGTGGAAGATGTGGACAGATGGCTCAGGTGGCCCTCGTCTCCTCCGCTCTTTGGGATAGCGCTGCTTTCTCCCACCTCTGGGTCTGAGGATGCTTAAGGGGAGGAGGCCACAGCTGCTCAGGGCAGCCTGAAGACAGACCAGCTCTTGAGAAGACACAAGCTTTATCCACAGAACAGGTGAGGGACCCAGGCATTTGGACTGAGTCTTACTCCTTGCATAGAACGCCACCTGCCCCAGGCTCTTTCCCCAAAAACTCCCAGCATCTTCTTCCAGACCTCCTAAATCCAGGACCAGACTCCAGCCCTCAGCCCACATCCACTCCACCTACCAGAAACAGGCTTGCGCTCAGGCTCCATCCTTGGGAAGTCAGGCCTTTGCCCCACCCGGGACCCAGATGCTGGTGCCCCGTGAACCCACCCTGTCCCTACTCAGGCCTGTGCTGCCGCTGGGGGAGAGACACTCCCGCCCCTCCCAGACCCTTCCACTGCCCAGCTCCAAGCAGCCTCATTAGCATGCTGTAGTCTCCCTGTCACCACGGCAACCAGCTGCTCAGCTCCCTCAGGCATGACGGCACCAGCCATCTTGGTGAAGGGGAGCCAGTTCCCTTTCCTGTCTACCCATGGCTCAGCCTCGGCCTGGCCTGGGGGTCCACTCCAGAAAGCCTATCTCCCCACCCCAGTCTGAGATTTCTGCTCCCTCCTCCTGCCCCCAAGCCCCACGTGGGTGTTCTCCCCAGGCCCACCTGTGGCATCAGCCCCTCGGCCCACCACCACAAGAAGTGAGTGGCAGTGATGGAGGGCAGCACCAAGGGTCCTTTCCTAAGGCATTTTATCTGGTTGCTTCTGGGGCTCCTCTCCCTGCCACAGAGGCTAGGCAGACAAAGGAGGCAGGGAAACTGGGGTCCCCAGAAGGAGGTGGGCTCAGCAGGGGGCTGGGAACAGGATGTCTGGGTCCCTGGGAGAAAGCTAGCCTGAGGCACAGTGTGGAGGGATGGGAAAAGAACTGGGCAGCCAGAAAAAGAGGACAGGGGTGGGGGGACAGGTCTGGGGGTGAGGGTGGCAGAGGATGCGGTAGAGACCTGAAAGGGGGACTTCATGTCCAGAGCATAGAAAAGCCCCAGCCCGCCCCCATTAACCACCACCTGCCACACTCACTTTTCCCTGAGTCGCAGAGAGGACCAGCATCTAAACAGAAAGAGGCTTATGGGGGACAAGACTGAGGGACACGCAGACATGTCGCAGGGAGACACACACACTCACACTCACACAAGCTCTCATACCTGTACTCACGCACACTCACACAGGCTCTCCTACAGACACAAGCTCTCACACATGCACTCACACACACTCACACAAGCTCTCACACTCATACAAATTCTCATACATGCACTCACACTCACAAACTCTCACACGCACACACAAGCTCCCACACACACAAGCTCACACAAGCTCTCACACACACTCACACATACTCACAAGCTCTCACACACACACTCACAAGCTCACACACACACTCACAAGCTCTCACACACACTCACACACATAAAGCTCTCACACATGCACTCACACATATTCACAAGCTCTCACACACACTCACACAAGCTCCCACACATGCACTCACACACACACACACACACAGCCTCAGATACACACCCCTGCACAGCCACTGGCACACACACACCCAGCACCACATCTAAACCAGCAGACCACCACGCCGCCCCAAAGAAATGGCTAGGTGGGGGCCACCGGTCTCACTCCCCACTTCTCCCCAATGCCCAGCTTCCCTTCTTGTCCCTTCTGGTCTACAGGCTTGGAAAAGAACTATCCCTTTTCTCTCCCCTCCGGGTCTCCTGGTCACTGCGCCCCTCCCCCCACGGCCCTCCTGCCCTCCCCCTCTCAGTCTCCCCCCACCACCTCCTCGTCTTCCATCCCTGCTTCTCTCCCTTCTGCCCTCCCTCTGCTTCCGTCCTTCCTCTCCCCACCCCTTTACTCACCCCCTCCTCACTCCATCTCTCTGCGCCCTTCTGCTCCCCCCAAACCTCTCTCCCCTCCACCCTTTCTCCCCTCTCTCTTCCTCCACCTCTGCCTTTGTTCCGGAGAAGACATGACATCAAGAGCAAGTAAAAGTCACATCAGCACTCAATCTTATCTCCAGCCCTCAGAAGGCTGCGTCCACCCAGACGCAGACTCTCCCCCGTCTCTCTCTCTCTCACATACACGCACACACGGCGGTAGACACCGATACACAGAGAAGCAAACACAGATGCAGACACACACAAAGCCACAGACGGACACTCCCACGGAGGCACACAGAGGTGGGGCCGCACCAGAGCAGACACAGAAGCGTCATAAGCGGCACATCCACGCACACACACACACACACAAAGCTTCATCACACATATACAAGCACGGATCTGCAGACGTGCACAGAGACACATGGATACACAACATCATATGAATGCGTGTGTAGGCAGACACAGACACGTACAAACACACATGGGGGCACCCAGGGAGAGAGACTAGCCACCCTGTGGACCCCGTGGACAACTGCAGGGAAAAACAGACTCGTGTCCCCACTCAGGCCAAGGCCCCTCCCCTTCTTTCTTTTCCGGGGACCTCTGTCTCCTCGGTACTCTCCACCCCTCCCATGTCAGGGGCAGGGGTGGCAAGCCAGGCCTGGAGCTCTGAGCCTAGGCCTTGCCTGGGTCCCTCCCACTCCCGCTTTTCCAGAAGAGACGAGGGGGCAGGTTTGGCGACTGAGGTCCCATCTCGCATTCTCCTTGTGCCTTCTCCTGGTGGCCATGGGAGCTCTCCTCAGCCCAGCCTGGAAGCCTCAGTAGAGCAGGCCTGAGCCATCCCACCTGCTCTAAGTCCCCACCAGGAGAAGGAAAAGCAGCAGATATACAGTCACAGCTAGAGGAAAAGGGTCAGAGACGGACAGAAACCCAGAGAGGACCTGGGGAAGGACTGAGACAAAGCAAGAGGTTCAGGGTCAAGCCCCAGAGAAAGAGACGTAAAGACAGAAAGCGGAGAGAAAAGGCAAATGGAACAGAAGACAGGGAATGAGCAGATGAAGAGACCCCAGAGAGAAGCGTGTTCCCCACTCCTACCCCTGAGCCTCGGGCTGAGGAAGGAGCAGACCACCCCTAACTCTGGCACGCCGGGGCAGGGACAGGACCTGCCGCAAGTGCCCGTTAGAGCAGAGAAGCAGGGGAGTCCCTGGTGCCAAGGTGCGCCCCACCCACATCCCCTGACCCAGCGATGGGCCCCGCCCTCCACCTGCACTCTTGGTGGCACCCTGCCCACCTGCGCCCCGCAGCAGACCCCAGACCTCCTGCACCCAGACCCCAGAGCAGATTGTACCCAACCCAGGTATCTGGGGTGGCAGCTCCGCCACCCACCACCCACCTCCCCTCCCCGGCAGCGTCGCCTGTCTGAGCCTTCTACGCTGGGCTGGGCAGAATGCTGTCGACCCGCTCACTCTGGGCACTTGAGAATCCACCCCACTGCCCACCTCTTCCCTAACGTCCCCTCTCCCTTTCCCTCAGGGAAGAAGGAAGGCCAACGGCAGACTGGAGCTACAGACACGAGCGTCAGCGCCTGCCCTTGGCCTAGCAGTTCATCCCTTGAAAAACCCGGAAATAGGAAATGGGCATGAGGTGGGGCCCAGGTAACCGAGACAGGAAATCCAGACATCCTTCCCCGAGGGGCCCCGAACGGGGGCAGGGAGGGGGCGCTTGGGTGGCCAACAGCACCCCCTCACACAGGACCCCCACGGCGAAAGGTCAGCTACCCCAGTGACCCAGAACGTCACTCACCTTCCATGGGGTGCTCCTCTGCAGACCAGCGCAGTTCAGAGAAGGGGGGAGGCAGAGAGAGAGAAAAGAGCAGGGCTGTTAGCAAGGGTGCCAAGGACAAGGGTCCCGAGGAGAGTGATGGGTTCAAGGTCCCCAAGCCCACCCTAGGCCCTGACACAAGACACCTGGCAGGCCTGGGTCTCAGGGCAAAGCTCCGTCTTTGCTGGGGATGAGACGGAGAGACAGCTACTCCTAGTCAGAGGCTCACCCTTGGAGTCAGACCGTCTGGGAGGGCTGCAAGGCCCTGGACACACATCACACCAACCCTCGTGTGACATTTTGGGAAACTGAGGCCCAGGGGAGGGGACGGAGCGCCCAAGGTCAGAGGGAGAATCAGGGCAGGGCCAGGACCGGCTGCCAGGCAGGCTCCTCCGCCTGCATTCTATGGCGTTTAGAGACAGATGGGGACACGCTCACACCAGTAACTGTCTCACAGGCACGCTCACCCTCAGTGACACACCGACTCACACAGGCACTCAGTGATCCACTGACGGGCATCACCTCTCACGCTGAAGCCTCTGCACACGAGGACCCCCCACCCCCACCCCCACCCGCCCAGCGGAGAAGAGTCGTCGGGACGCAGAGCGCACTAAGTTGGTCATCAGAAAACACAGGTCAGCGGCAAAGGGCTGTGTGACCTCCGTCCCAGTCGCTTACCGTCTCTGAGCCCCAGTCCCTTCTCTGTGAAAAGGAGAGGGGTGGATTACATCTGAGCCCCCTCTGGCTCCGGGTTTGAGATTCTAGGATAAGTGCCTTCTTAACAGCTGTGTGAGGCAAAGGGTCCCCAGGCTGGCGGACCAATCAGTGCCGGGACAGGCGAGACTGGACCTATCCCTAGGACACGTCGCACCCTTTGGGCAGTCATGCCTCACCTATTAGGGGGCTGCCTGGGCCTGGTCTGGGTGCTCACCAAATGGATCAAGAGAGACAACTAAAGGAGGAGGGTGAGCAGTTCCTTCAACTAAGCTCCTCAAGCCGGCTGCGCTCTGCTCAGTTGTTTAAAAGAACCAAGGCTCCCTCAACTCCAAACAACATTTCCAACAGGCCCACCTACTGGGAGCCCTTAGAACAAGCGATAGGCAGGAAGAGAGAAACAGCACAACATACAAAGCCAGCAGGGAAACACACACACACAGATGCAGGCCCAGGACACAGACACACACGCACACAGACACACACAGACACACATGCACACACTCTGCCTCCTCCCACCGCCAACCCCACTGCACGTTGTTTGCTCTGAGGGGAGGCAGCTATACGGCAAAACAAACACTGTCATTTATCATACCTTATACCACCCCCGTGATACACACACACACACCACACAGGCTGAATGCAAACTTTAATGCCTGCGCAGTGATCTAATACATAATACTCGAAGCATACACCCACCACCACCACCCTGCCCTCCCTCCAGGGACTAAAGACACAATGTGCACAGCGCGTGTGTGTACGTGCGTACGTACGTGTGTGTGTGTGTGTGTGTGTGTGTGTGTGTGTGTGTGTAGCCCTGGTGGTGCAGTGGTTAAGAGCTTAGCTGCTAATCAAGAGGTCAGCAGTTCGAATCCACCAGCTGCTCCTTGGAAACCCTATGGGGCGGTTCTACTCTGGCTTAAAGGGTCACCCTGAGTTGGAATCGACTCAACGGCAACTGGAATTTTTCTTTTATATATGTATATATCTCAGAAACCAAACCCGTTGCCATTGAGTTGGAATGGACTTGATGACGACTGGGTTTATATATATATATATACACACATAAATCAAAAACCAAACCCGTTGCCATCGAGCCAATTCCGACTGATAGCGACCCCATTGTATTAGAGAACTCCACTCCATAGGGTTTTCAATGGCTGATTTTTCCAAAGTAGATCGCCAGGCCTTTCTTCCAAGGCACTTCTGGGTGGACTCAAACCTCCAGCCTTTCAGTTAGCAGCCATGTGCACCACCCAGGGACTCCTTTCTGTATATATGTACATATTTACCCTATTTCCTAAACCTACACAAACCTTTCTCGGTCTACGTAATTTACCAACACACTTTTACACAGCCCAGAACTTCTCTTCCCAACAAGTGCATTCCCAAGAAGCTGTGTATACAACAATTTTATTAAATAAACAGCATCGCATTACATCTTCAGGGGAGCTGGCGAGTTAAAGAGGCCCTGGGGAAAGTCCTTTGTGAAGCGAAGACTCTGTGTCTGGATTCCTTGGGTCCCAGTGTGCTGAGGCCCTGGTCAGTCAGCACGATCATCTCCCCAGTACCTGGGCACACAAGGAGGCCAGTGTTTTTTTAGATAATCCAACCTGGCAGATATTTTAAAAATTATTTCCACCTGCCAGAGACGTGCACCTTGCTAGGCTTAGCATGGTCAAACAGCCAAGCTCATTTTGCTCCCTGCCTAAGTAGTCTTCCCTGTCCTGGCTCCTTCCGCCACTGCTCTGTCTTTCTGCTGATTCACCTACAGCCCTCACCTGGTAGGACGGGCCCCTCCAGGCTCGGTCCTTGCCCTCTCCACCCCTCTCTCTTCTACCCACTTGCCTCGGTGGCAGCGAGAGCTCACTTTTGTGGCGAAGGGACTCCCAAGCGTGTATGTGCAGCCCTGACCTCTTCCCTGAGTGCCAATCCTACATCCCCAACCATCCGCTCAGCAGTTACCGGACAGCTCTCTGACACCGAAACTCCACCACCAAAACCCTGCTTGTCATCCCCACCCACAGCCAAGTGCCCCATTGCCCTGCGTTTAGCAAAGGCACTGCTTTCAACAAGCACTCACCGAGCACCCACTAAGTGCCCTACACTCTGCCAGCTTCCAGAGATTCCATTCATTTAACCATGTACGAGGCACCGTCCCGACCTTTAGCACGTGTGTCATCGCATGTCAGCCTCACAGCAGCCCCAGTGAGATTGGTGGCACTATCCATCTCCTTTGTACAAAAAGGTTACTTGCCCAGGAGCACAAAATCATCTTTGCCTTGGTCCACTGCAGTCCTAGGTCATCCCAGTCTACACACTCACCCCTCACACCTGGTTTACCGCAAGAGCCTCCTCCTGTTGGTCTCTGCCTGTCTCCAGCCCAGCGCTCTTCACACAGGTACCAGATAGCAAAAAAAAAAAAAAGTTGCTGTCCAGTCAATTCTGACTCATGGTGAGCGCATGTGTTGCAAAGTAGGGTTTTCAAGGCTGTGACCTTTTGAAAGCAAAGAGCCAGGCCTTTCTTCCAGGGTGCTTCTGGGTAGATTCAAACCCCCAACCTTTTGGTAAGTAGCTGAGCGCTTAACCATTTGCACCACCCAGGTACCAGACAGATGTACTAAATATTGCTACAATCATCACACACACCCGTGCATGCACACACACACACACACACACACACACACACACACACACACGGTCAGAACTTTTCAGTGACTCTGGTACAACCTTTCTCCTATGCTCCTGATCTTTATAACCATCTGCCTTCTGAGTAGCTCAACCTGAGTGTCTTGTGGGCATCTTACCCTCAGTATGTCCAACATGGACCTCAAAATCCTTCCCCCCCCCCCCCCCCGACCACTGAGTCTCTAATAAGTTTCCCTGGTAAATAACATTTCACAGGTGTTGTCACAATTTGTTGGTGGAGGAATTAAGTGTGTCTCTGTGTAACTCTAGTGGGAGAGGACTCTGGAAGCTTGCGCCTGGTTTTCTCTGGACTTCTCCCCTTGTATCTTTTGCCTTTGCTAATTTTGCTTTGTATCCTTTCTCTGTAATGAATTACAGCCATGAATACGACTGAAAAAAAAACCTTTCCCCCAGAGCGATGAATAAGTGGAGCCACAGGGCATTTTTAGGGCAGTGAAACTACTCTGCATGATACTGTAATGGTGGACATGCGACATTATGCATTTGTCGAAACCCATAGGACTGCACAACGCAAACAGTGAACCCAGATGTAAACTATAGATTTTAGTTAATAATAATGTATCAATACTGGCTCATCAGTTGTAACAAATATACCACACCCATGCAAGATGTTAATAACAGGAAACAGTGTGCAGTGGGGAGAGGAGGTATATGGGAACTCTCTGTACTTTCTGCACAATTTCTCTGTAAACTTAAAACTGCACTAAGAAATAAAATCTATTTTTAAAATGTATTTTGGTTAATTTTTTTAAAAAGCCCTTCCCTCCAAATTCTCTCCTCCTGTCAGCACTCCCTAAATAGATTTAAACCAGAAAACCAGTTGATGCCGAGTTGATTCCAACTCATGGTGACCCCATATGTGCAGAGTAGAACTGCACTCCATAGGGTTTTCAAGGCTATGACCTCTCAGAAGCAGATTGCCAGGCCTTTCTTCTGAGGCACCTCCAGAAGAACCACCAAACTTTTGATTAGTAGTTGAGTGTTTAACCATTTGCACCACCTAGGGACTCCCCCTAATCAGGTTGTTGCTGTTATTAGGTGCTCTTGAGTCAATTTAGACTCGTAGTGAGCCTATGTGACAGAGTAGAACTTCCCTATAGGGTTTGAGAGGCTGTAATCTTTATGGAAGCAGATTGCCAGGTCTTTTTCCCGTAGAGCTGCTAGGTCGGTCGAACCAACAACCCTTCAGTTAGCAGCCAAGCACTTAAATGTTGTGCCACCAGGCCTCCTTATAATCAGGTTCCAAAACCAAACCTGTTGCCATCAAGTTGATTCTGACTCAAAGCAACCCTACAGGACAGAGTAGAAGTGCCCCACAGGGTTTCCAAGGAGTGGCTGACGGAGTTGAACTGCTGATCTTTTGGTTGGCAGCCAAGCTCTTAACCACTGTGCTGCCAGGGCTCCTTCACAGAAATCCTCTCTTTTCATGCCAGTTGCCAGGTCCAATCAGTTCCACCTCCTAAAACCCTAAAAACTAAATTCAACTCCTAGAAACCATTTTATCCCTCCCTCCCACCCGCACTGCCCCTAGCCCAGGCATTAATGTTCACTCCCCAGAATATTAATAAGCCCTGACCTGATCTCTCCCTGCAGCCGGCCTTTTCACCCTGCAATTCCTATTCCACGCACCACCAAGTGATCCAACCCAGCTGAAAACTTTTCAAGGCTTCCCACTGCCTGCAGGATAAAGGCCAATCTTCCCAGGAAACATCTACTTGATACGTGGCCATGCTTCCCTCCAATCTCCTTTCCTGCAACAACCCAGGCTCTAGCCACGCCAACCTTTTCCCCATTTCCCTAATACTTCATGTTTTTGCACATGCTGTCCGTCTGCTTGAAATGCCCTTCCCCGTCCCCACAACTCTTACCCTCGGGTGCCTGAGACAGTCGAATCTTCCTTTAAGACCCAGGTCAATATACCTCCGTCTGTGTTCTGAACCAGCCTCCCAAGCAGAGCTAATCATCCTTTTTTTGTGCCAGCTCTAGAGATGTACATTCTATTATTACTTCACTTAGCAAATCTATATTGCAATTTTGTTTACATGTCTGCCTCCTGACTGGACAGTGAGATATCCAAGAGCAAGGACAATGCCTCATTCATCTCTCCATATCCCTCTGGCTTGCACAGTTCCTGGCTCAAAAAAAAGGTATCCATAGTTTTGTTGAGCGAATAATAAAATAACACTTCTCATGTACTGAGCACTTAAAAGTGTGCCCGACTCTTTCCATGAATTGTTTCATTGATGCACCACCATTACCTGGCGAGTGGAGATCATCATAACTCCCTTTTAGGGATGATGAAACCGAGGCTCAGAAAATGGAAGTAACTTGTCCAAGGTCACACTGCTGGTGAGGAACAGAGTTGAAATTTGAACCCAGATCTGTCTGGCTTTAAAACTTCTAATGGGCTACATTCTTGGCCTGGAAGTCAAGACTTCCAGAAGCTTACTTTAAGCTTTTATCACCCACAAAGCTGCAATCATTCTGGTCTTCTCACCATCTCCTGACACAGCCAACTCACATCTTTGTTCAGGGTCTTCTTCTGGCAGGAAAATCCTTCCCTTTCCTTTCCCCCACTACAAACTGCACTCATCCATCCCTCAAGATCTAGCCAACTCCCACCTCCCCCTCGAAGCCTCCCTGACCACTAGGATTAACAACAGTAGTAGCATTTATTGATCACTTAGAATAGCACCTTGAAAGGGCCACATAAGCCAGAGACTTCATCAACCTGAGACCAGAAGAACTAGATGGTGCCCGGCTACCACCAATGACCACCCTGACAGGGAACACAACAGACAGTCCCGGATGGAGCAGGAAAAGGTGCAGAACTCAAATTCTAGTAAGAAGACCAGACTTAAAAGTCTGACTGAGACTGGAGGAACCCTGGAAGGCTTGGCCCCTGGATTCTCTATCAGCCCGGAACTAAAACAATTTCCGAGGCCAACTCTTCAGACAGGGATTGGACTGGATTGTGGGACATAAAGTGATACTCGTGAGGAGTGTGCCTCTCAGCTCAAGTAGATACAAGACTAAACGGGCAGCTTCTGTCTGGAGGTGAGATGGGAAGGCAGAGAGGATTAGGAGCTGGTTGAATGAACATGGGAAATCAGAGATGGAAAGGAGGACTGTGCTGTCCACAGCATAGAGAGAGCAATTAGGGTCACATAACAATAAATGTGTAAATTTTTGTATGGGAAAAAATCAAAAAGTAAAAAAAAAAAAAAAGAATAGTGCCCGACCCACTGTAAACAATGTCTATATGCTACGTCATTTAGTCCTTACAATATTCTTACGTCCATTTTACAGAGCAGGACATTGAGGAACAATGTGGGTAGGTAAACTGGCCAAGTTCGCACAGCCAGCAGGTAGCAAAGCCAGGACTGAAACCCAGACAGCCTATGCTCTTAACCATTACATCATACGATGCTTTACTTAGGAGTGTCTGTCTCATCTCTGGGCTCTGAAAGCAGCTGCGCCCTGAGTCCTTCTCTTGAGCAGCTCACCGCATTCGGCCTGGAGTCATTCACAACAGCAAAAACCGTGAGCACCACAGGGACCGAACGTTAGAGCTGCAAAGCGACCACCTCGTGTACTGCCCTCTTTGCTGAACTTTCACATGGCTAGATAGGTCTTGATGGTCCCACCAGAGGGCAGAGACTGTGTCATAGACGGCGTTATCTTGCCTACCATGAGCTCAGGATTCCAACCAATTCATTATCAAGGACAGTGATAAAGACCAGAACAAAAGAAGAGGGGAAAAAAGGCTTTGAAGCAGCCAAAACAGACATCATAACACCTGTGCATTAAAACCTGCTGTTTTTGACTTAACGGTCTGACTGAGACTGGAGGAACCCCAGAAAGCATGGCTTCTGGACTCTCTGTCAACCTGGAACTAAAACCATTCCCAAAGCCAACTCTTCAGACAAAGATTAGACTAGACTATGGGACGTAAAACAATACTTGTGAAGAGTGTGCTTCTTAGCTCAAATAGATACAGGAGACTAAATGGGCAGCTCCTGTCCGGGGGCGAGATGAGAAGGCAGAGAGGGTCAGGAGCTGGCTGAATGGACACAGGAAATCCAGGGTAGAAAGGAGGAGTGTGCTGTCACAGTATAGGGAGAGCAATTAGAGTCACATAACAATGTTTGTATAAATTTTTGTATGAGAGATTAACTTGAATTGTAAACTTTCACTTAAAGTACAACAATAAAGTTTAAAAAAAAAACTGGTTTTCTCATAGGACAGCCTCTCAGGCCCTACCCTCACTCGTATGCCATATTACTAACTGTCGAGTTGACTCCGACTCATGGCAACCCCATGTGTGTCAGAGTAGAATTGTGCTCCGTGGGTTTCTCAATGGCTGGTTTTTAAGTAGATTGCCAGGCCTTTCTTCTGAGGCACCTCTATGTGGAGTCAAACCTCCAACCTTTCAGTTAGCGGCCAAATGCATTAACTGTTTGCAGCACCAAGGGACAACCTAACTCTTAGGGACACACAATCCTAACATGCTTGGGAATGCTGATTTCTAAGTTCTCTCTCACACGCGTGCGCACATACACACACACACACACACACACACACACACACACACACACACACACAGAAACAGCAGTCAGAATCGGGAGATGGGTTGTTACCCAACAAATCCTCCAAAGGGCAGATGGAAAAACTGCAGTTAGCTAATATGGGAACACAAAAGCACCACCAAAACCAAACCAAACTCGTTGCTGTCGAGTTGATTCCGACTCATAGCAACCCTATAGGCCAGAGTAGAATTGCCCCACAGGGTTTCCAAGGAGCAGCTGGTGGATTCAAACTGCTGACCTTTTGGTTAGCAGCCTAGCTCTTAACCACTGCGCCACCAGGGCTCCTCAAAACCACCACAGTCCGGGATAACTTCATGCAGGGACAAACCTCAGTGAAGCAACCACTGCGTGACAGTCTAGTGTGATACCCGAGGGGAATCCCGGCTACTCTGACTCATGAAGAAAAGGTTAAATCACATTCCAGATAAGATGGTTAGGAGGCAGAGACGAATGTAACATATTTTAGAAAGATTGTCATCTGAAATGTGTTAAATTTTGGTGAGTTTTGTGTTTTAATGGGATCATCCCCGCTATCCAGAGTGAGTTTTTCTCCCAGAGGGCTCCAGAAGACTGAGATTTTACTAATTTACTTCCATTGCCCTCTCTCAGTGCTGGGACAACTGACCGACAAATACAGGAACACCTTTCTCAAATACTGGCCTAAGGGCTCTAGGAATTTGGGGTGGCTACTGGTTTCTAATGAAGCAATGTCCCTAACTCACCCCAATAAACCATCCACAGGCATCAATGGGCGCTGCTGAGCACTCCTTTGTGAAGACAGCAGGGAGAGGGAGGAGACAACAGGCTCTCTGGAGCCAACTCAAGGCTCAGATCCCAGCTCTACCTGCAGCTGTGACTTACATGTCTGAGCCTCGGTTTCATCCTCTGTAAAATGGAAACAATGACACCATGCAGTGATCATGAGGATTACATGAGACAAAACATTCAAAACCAAAAATCAAACACTCATTTAATTCTTGCAACAAGACTATGAGATAACCAGGTGCCTTCCAGTCAATTCTAACTCATGGTGACCCCATGTGTGTCAGAGTAGAGCTGTGCTCCACAGGGTTTTCAATGGCTGGTTCTTCCAAAGTAGTTTGCTGGGCCTTTCTTCCAAGGAGCCTCTGGGTAGACTTGAACCTCCAATCTTTCAATTAGCAACTGCTCTGTTTGCACCACTCAGGGACCAAAACATCCAAGGCACCAAGCAAATGCTCAGTAGCTGCTAGTCCCCTCTCTCCACCCTTGACTGCAGGATCTCAATTTTTTGTTGTTGTATCTCCAAACGCCTCCTTCCCCGTGTCTGCGGCTGCTCCTCTTCCTCCTCCTCCTCCCAACTGTATGCTCCTCTGAAGTCTTGTGGTCATTTCTCTTCACCTTCTCCCTTGGTCACCTCACCTAGTCCCAGAGTTTCAAATACTATCTCTCCATGCACGTGGCTCCCAGGTCTCCATCTGCCTTCAATGCAAAGCTGTGGCCTCACATTTCCAACTGCCTGGACATCTCTGTCTGGGAATTCACAGGGGCACAACTCAACACATGCATTCTTTGTTCCCCCAAACCTGCCCCCCTCCCAATTTCCCTCCTTCCTTTAACCCCTCCACCATCCTTCCAGTCTTGAAACCTCATCATCTCTGACTCCTCTCTTCTCCATCCACATCCAAAAGGCAGTGTCCTACACTTTCTGTCATAGCAGTGGCTCTCAACCTCCTCTGCCACCACCCTCCCTCCCCATCCCCCTAGTCAACCAAGGTTCGGGGCCTCAATATCTCTTTCCTGGACTATTGTAACAGTCTTCCAATGGACTTCTCCCCCACTTAACTCTGCCCCCTGTAGTCCATTTTACACATCACTCCCAGCTTCCTAAATATAGTTCTCTGATTACTCATATACCTGCTCAAATATTTTTTCGTGGCTCCCTTTGCCAATATTCTGTACACAGTCAGCATCCAATAAATGTTAATTGAGTGATTTAAGTCAAATCTTCCAGACCTGGCCTCAGTCTGTTTCTCCCATTCTATTCCCTACCTCCACTATTGTCCCTATACTCCTCATCGCCCCTCTACAAATATGACTTACCTTTATTTTCACCCTGTCTTTATTTTTACCAGTCCCTTTTTGTGGAATGACCTCTCCCAAACCCAGGAAACTAATCAATTTTCAAGGTCAATCTTAAACAGTATGACTTTTATGAACCCATTGCTGTTCCCCCCAACTTGTAAACTCTCACCTTCCTTGGAACCCCAGTAATACTTTGCTGGTAATGTTGTTGTTGCTAACGGCCATTGAGTCGCCCCCTGACTCATGGCAAACCCATGCACAATGAATCTAAATGCTGCCTGGTCCTGCACCATCCCCCAAATCAGTTGCAAATCAGACCACTGTGATCCATAGGGTTTTCATGGGCAGATTTTTGAAAGTAGATTGCCAGGCCTTTCTTCCTAATCTGTCTTAGTCTGAAAACTCCTCTGAAGCCTATTCAGCATCATAGCAACATGCAAGCCTCCACTGACAGATGAGTGGTGGCTGTGCATGAGGTGTACTGGCCAGGATGCTTGTAATAATAACCAACATTTACTTACTGCTTAGTATGTACCAGACACTCATTTAATTCTTTTTCTTTTTTTTTAATTTTACTTTGTTTTTTAATTGTACTTCAGGTGAAGGCTTACAGAACAAATAGTTTCTCGTGAAACAGTAGTACACACGTTGTTTTATGACATTAGTTAACAACCCCACAACATATCAACCCTCTAACTTCTCAACCATTTTTTTTTGGTGAAAATACACACAGCCAAAGATACACCATTTCAAAAATTTCTACATGCACAGTTCAGTGA
>NW_004444049.1:6458758-6464012 GCF_000243295.1 Trichechus manatus latirostris | reverse complement strand
CCACATCAACAATATCCTTACTCAACCTTGGGTTCCCTATCACCAGCTTCCTTGTCCCCTTCTGCCTTCTGGCCCTTGTCACTGGACTCCTGTACCTCATTAGTCTCATTTGGTTTTACGGGGCTGTCCACTCCCAGGCTGAACAGTGAACCTCGGAGGTAACTTCACCACTGAGCTAAAGGGGTGTCTGGACACTCATTTAATTCTTGCAACAAGACTATGAGATAAGGATGCTTATCCTCATTTTACAAATAAAGAAAAATTAATCTAAAGGCTAGGTACTCCCCTGATGTCACATGCCCAGTGAATAGAAAAGACAGATTTAAAGTCAGATTTGTGCCACTGGAGTCTGTGGTTTAATCACTAGGCTACGTAGCCTTGCTGCATCTCTTTGGGCACAGACCACACTCCCTCTAGTGTTGTTTTTGCTATTATTAATTGAGCACTTACTATGTGCCAGTCCCTGTGCTAAGTACATGAATTAGCTCATTAAATTTTCACAACTCTATAAGGTAGATACTATTACTATTCCCATTTTACAGGTAAAGAAACCAGGGCAAAGAGAGCTTAGGTCCAGGGTCACTGCCTGGGGAGTCTGGCTGCAGAATCTGTGCTCTTAACTGCTACACTGACTGCTTTTATACCTGCTGCCCCAACTAAGAGGAACTCTGGAGGTGCAGTAGTTAAGTGCTCGGCTACTAACAAAAAAAATCAACAGTTCAAACCCACTAGCCGCTCCATAGCAGAAAGATGTGGCATTCTTCTCCCGTAAAGATTTTAGCCTTAGAAACCCTATGGGGCAGTTCTGTTCTGCCCTATAGGGTCACTATGAGTCAGAATCGACTCGACTGCAAAGGGTTTGGTTTGGTCTCCAATTAAACAGTCAACTCCCTGAGCAGAAAGGGTCCTTTATTCATCTCGGACTCCCTTTCAGCTCCGACACAAGACATATTACAAAGGAGGCCTCGATATAACTACCACTGAATTAAATCACCAACAAACTTACAAAACACACACGACACACGTGTGTCTGTCGTCCTGCAAACGCACACATCACCACTAGTTTCTTACTTCTCTCCCAGGCAAGGAGACACACCATTGTATACACCCGTGCCTCCGTTCTACCCTACGTCTCCACACACACTGGTGCTCCCCTTCTTCCTTGATCACTTTTCAGACCTTTCTCCACCCACATGAGTGACATGAGGAAGAGTTTACATGCCAACCACTACAAAATCCCAGTCTGCCCCATCCCAGCTTTGGCAGAGTACCACCAGTGATACACAGACTCTCCATTACTCATATTTCGTTCTATCTTCATTACCTGTGGCCAGACCCCCAGAGAAAAGAAGCAAATCTCCTAGCATGGAGGTTTCTCAGTCAACGGGTCAATTTCCCAGACTCAATTCAGCCCTTGTCCAGACCCCAGGAAGGCAGGAGGGCATTCCAAAGGACCTGCAAATCCGTATGCCCACCAAATACTATCTAGTGACAGACTGGTATGTCTTGCATATAAAGCTAAAACGATTTTTTCTAATGTAAATTTGATTCACCACAATAGCATATATAATATCAAAGTCATCTAAAAGCTTTCCTGAATTCATAGCAGCTGTGAGACATTTATTTTCACAATAAACAGATATAAAAATAATTATTACTATTTGGAAGGGGTACTATGAATTATTGACTTTTAAAAATGTCCTAAATCTCAGAAAAGTTGGGAACCACTCAAAACGTATAATAATGAAGTGACTGTAACTTCCAGGGAAGCCTGGGGACTCTGGACCCAAGATCCGTCTCAGAGATAACGAGCCAGGCCTGTTCCCCTCGCCCCAATACCCAACAGTGAGAGCCCATGCCTTTCCTCCTGGGCTGGATAAGAATGTACTAGAAAGAGCATAATGAGCACAGGATACTACAAAAGCTCGCCAGGAAATAAGGCACAAATATAAGGAGAGCGAATGA
This sequence comes from Trichechus manatus latirostris, assembly GCF_000243295.1. NCBI lineage: Eukaryota > Metazoa > Chordata > Mammalia > Sirenia > Trichechidae > Trichechus > Trichechus manatus. The sequence continues at coordinate 6,462,047 of NW_004444049.1, read as the reverse complement.
GGTTGCTGGGAGAGGGGAGGAAGGGGGACTCCAGAGGGTTGTCATTGTGTCTCTTTGCTCCAGATGCACCCCCAGCAATCAATGCTTACATCCCCAGCGCCCCCCCAACAACATACATCTGAAAATACACACAGACATATTTTCATACATACATCCAGCCTTACCCCTAAGCCTTTTTCGTCTCAAACACTTATTAATATCTCTTCATTCATTCCACAAATCTTTATCAAACACCCACTAAGTGCCTGGTACTATATTAGGTGCAGGGAATACAGAGATGAGTAAAGATGCCATCCCTGCCCTTTTATTACAGACAATGCCCCAGTCTCTCAACAGACACCTCACACACACACAGGCAACCCTGCCCCTACCAGCTGCCTGACACCCACCTAATATCTCACTTTCCCTTTTCTTAGATGAATCTCAAACACACACACACACACACACACACACACACACACACACACACACACACACACACCCACCCCACAGTGGATCAGACACACAAGTAGCCATCTCTCACAGCTCCAATACAGCTAACACAAACATCCATCCAGCACTCCTAGATCATACACACAACTGCATGAGAACACACACAGGTACGAGAGCACATCTTAGACCACACAACCGCACGACCAGCATTCGGAAGCACACAGGTTGTTCGCTCACTGGGAGGCCACTGGCCAATGACTCCTTCCTGGGAATGAATGCAAGGACTCTGGTTGACCAGCGCGCCTCTGGCTGCATTTTTTTTCATCTACCCAGACTCAGTTCAGCCACACTGACATCTTGGACCACTCAGTGTAACCTCTGTGTGGCTCAAATTTCCCTCTCATCAAATGAGAACGGTGGTTCATCCTATTTTCTTAAGAAAGCTTAATAGGAACCAAAGAATCAGTTTAAGGTCTGGAAAGAAAGATTCCTTATAGCGTTCCAGTGTCTGAGTGAGGTAGGTCTCACCAAACCACAGGCACATGGGTGCCTGTGCATGAGTGTGCACTCTTACACTTGTGTACTACTTACTCCACCAGGCATGGACTTTTCTCTATGAACACCACTATCCAAACAGACCCATTCACACATACTGCACACACTGCCAGACTCACGGCCTCTGTGTGCAGGCGTACACACACAGATATACCATTTCACAGTTTAGGGAGCACCTGAACTCCTTGGGGAAAAGGCGAGAAGGTGTTAGATTAACTTAATACGCACAGCTCTCTGTACATACATCCCACAACCTTGTGCAAATAACCCCAAGAAAATATACCAAAAACCTTCCTGATGCATTCAGCTGTGTCCTCAGATACACGATCAAAATACTGTGCAAAGTGCAGGGCCACACCTGCAGACTCGGCTCCACCTCTGGCTGTCCCCACGCATGCAGCCACCAGGAAACCCTGCCCGAAGCATCCCCAGGGTGGCAGTGGTTTGTGGGTGCACACATGCACATGCACACACTCCCCAAAAGTCGCTACCTCTCGGAGGGCAGCTGCACACACGCACACAACTGCTGAGTGGCCACAACTCCAAGGGGTGCTGGGGGAGAGGAAAGGATGTCTGTCTGCACACACCTGCTCAGAACACAGCTGCCACGGACAAAGGAGGAAGGAGCTGCATGTGCCCCACCCCCACATTGATGGGGAACCTCCCCCGACCCCCACGCTCCAGCAGGACCAAAGTAACAGAGGCACCTTCAAGTTCCTCCTCCCACCATCGCACTAACGCTGCAGCCTTGAACCCTCACTGCACCTATCTGTCTGCCAAATTCTCTGCCTCTGGTGGCTGGGTGCTGCGGGACCCCTCCTCCCCTCAGCCTGCAGGAGCCCTTCAAGTCCACATTCCATGTTCAACTCCATATTCCGGAGTCCTAACAATCCCTCTCCAGCCAGCATTCCCCCTTCCCAAGCGCACGCTGGCAAACCCACTCCCAGTCCCTCACCCTGCTCTCCAGCCGTATTCCCGCCCCTCACTAAAGCAGCTCCTCATCAGAAGCTGCGAGGCCTCGGCCACCCTCTCCCTCATTTTCCCTTCACTCTCAGGGGTTCTGCTGGTTCTGAGACGAAAAAGAAATCCTCCGTCCCGCCCAGTACGCATTCACAGCCTCCCAATCCCCACTCTCCCTCAGCCGCCGTCACCTGCCAGTCCTGACCAAACCTCACAGACCTCACGGAAGGTACTTCCCTGCCAGACCCTCACAGACTGACAGACACACCTCCACCGGCCGCCCACCACGCTGACCACGTCCCCGGCCCCGCAAGGCCACGCCCACCAGGGCTGACCAACAACCCTCAAGGCCCGGCACAGGCCCTGTCCCCAGACCTGACCACGCCCCAGGCCCCACTCATGTCCTTCATGGGGCGTTCACAGGCCTCGGATCTGATGCCCACCACCAGCTCCTCTCACAAGGCCCCACTCACTACCCCTCATAGGTCCTGCCTCAACACAGCCTCCTTGGCCAGACCCTCAGAAGCCCACAAGGCCCACACACAAGCCCTCTCGCCCGGACACTCTTCCTCGCACGCCGCTCACAGGACACATCCTCAGCCTCCCGAGCTGCCACACACTCACACACCCTCGCGCCCCCCAAAGCCCCCAGCCCCCAGATCCCCCTCAGCCCCTCGTTCTGGCTCCGGGGCTCACCTTCGCTGCAGAACTTGCCGCCGAAGCCCGTGTGGCTGCAGTCGCAGCCCACCTCGCCGGGGGCCAGCACGGTGCAGAGGCCGCCATTGGCGCAGGGGTTGCGCGCGGGCGCGCACAGCGGGTCCGCTGCGGCGCCGCGCAGGCCCTGGCTACCCAGCAGCGCCGGGGGCCGCTCGCCCAGCTTCAGGTTGGCCAGCAAGCCGCGGAAGGGCGGCTCGTACTTGACGGTGCTGAGCGTGAGCGCCGAGAGGCGCACGTCGGGCGGGACGCCGCCCACAAAGAGGTCACTGGCCACCTGCATCTCGCGCCGCTTGGAGCGCACCTCGGCGGCGCGGGCCTCACCGTCCACCGCCAGCGCCGTGCGGCGCGCGTCGCGGGTCAGCAGCACCATGTGCCAGCGGTCGTCGGCCACCGGCGTGTCCAGCTGCAGCGTGGCCGGCTCGGCGCACGAGAGCGTGAAGCGCAGCCGCAGACGCCCGTCCACCAGCAGTAGCTCCAGGAAGTCGCAGTCGCCGCCATCGTCCAGGTAGAGCAGCAGCGCGCGCGTGGCGTTGGTGCGCAGGCTGAAGCTGAGCTCGCCACTGCTCGCCGCGCCCGCCCAGCGCGCATAGCGCGCCCACTGCCCCGGGCCGCCGCCGAACTCCAG